>NC_056743.1:873536288-873661288 GCF_019279795.1 Protopterus annectens | reverse complement strand
GAGACCAAAAAAAAAAACTCAGTGATACTTTTTATGCTTGACTATCCGTTGATAAGGGCAGTTTACGCCAAGTAGCAGTGGCATGTATACAGTATGTTGAAAACAGAAGTTTAGCTAGTTGTTCTTGCACCTGGTGTCCCTCAGTGTGGTGTCCCATGAACAAAAAGTGTGTGTTGTCTGTCAATGAGCTGCA
The DNA here is from genome assembly GCF_019279795.1 of Protopterus annectens. NCBI lineage: Eukaryota > Metazoa > Chordata > Ceratodontiformes > Protopteridae > Protopterus > Protopterus annectens. The sequence continues at coordinate 873,661,095 of NC_056743.1, read as the reverse complement.
TTATGCTACACACTTTATTTCTGACTGCAAATGCAAGGTAAATGCATTGAAGCCAATCATGCCCCTAATACTTTGCATCCCACCTTTAGTACATTTAGCATTTTAAGTACTTCTCTTTCAAATAGTTAAACTAGCAATATCTGCTTGTTTAGTCCATCTTCATAACATTAGCTTTAATCACTTTAACAGTACCATCGAACTACTAGCTAGAGTTTATGTTTTGGCTCAAGTAACAAATGCTTACCCAGTTGTAGTACCAAGCCATCCACACAGTAATCTGATTATTGTTTTTTGAGGTCAGGAATCTTTTCTCCATGTTGGCAGGCTGCTCCCTCCCATCCCACTCTCAGCAACAGAAAAAAATAAATAAATAATGCTAAACTTCCTAAATATGTGCCTGAGAACCGAAATTAAAAAATACAAAGGAGTCACAGAGCTGGACTTGCATTTGGTACTGGCAGCAGTGTTTAATAATAAATCTCCTCTACCCATTGCATGCAGCATCCCCAGTCAGAAACCTATCCAATACTTTTGGGGTGGTGTCAGGAGATCATCCCTTATATAAAACATAAGGATGAGTCTATGCTTTACCGAAAAGGGGGAGGGAGTGGCAAGAATTACTACTTCATAGCAGAAAAGGCTAAGTAAACATAATTTTCTTTTATTAAAACCTTTACGTTAAAAAGAAAAAAGTTATTTTGTTGAGCATTTGGTGATTTTTGTACCCCCTACAAGGTGGCACCCAAAGTGGTGTTCCTTTTTGCCCCATCCTTCTTATGCTTCAGATTGAAGAGTTATTGTCTGTATCTGTTCATTTCTGTTGTCTTTGTTTTTCATTCCAAATCATCTTTCTTTTATTGTTATTTTCATGAATTTGTCATGCAAAGATGGTCAAGTTTTACCCCTTCCAAGTAAAAAATGTTGCACTTAACTGATCTAATGTTGATGGTGGGTTGTATGACTGGAAAAATGCATGAGCTTGTGGTAATGCAAGTGCTATAATACCCCCCATGATATAATAACTCGATGTGTGTGGGCAGATGGACATTTAATGTTCATTATCATGTTAAGCAGTTCAGCTACTTAGCTGTAGTCCCACCCAAGACGTGTCGGACTTGAACCCACCTTTTTTCCATGCGGAGTGAGCCAGTCACACAACTGCATGTCGTGTGACTTTACTGCTGTGTCAAAACAGTGCTGAACAATTCATTTAAGTACTGAGTAATGATGCCTTATAAAGATAAGTACCTCTGATCTGTGCAATTATATTACATTTTTGTTTGCATTTGGGCAATCATATTATGCTTTTTTTTTTTTTTTATGAATGCTGTAAAGTAACTAGCAGTTCACTCCTGCTCTACAAATAATTTGAGAGCTGTAGCAGATCAGGTCAAATGCAAGCATTTACACAGGAATGGGGGATGGAGTGCCAGGCACAGCAGAGCTCTAGCTAAGGAATGTATGCACCTTAGATGATGCAAATCCACAAACGTGGCTCTCGTGGCATAAGTTATGTCTAATATGTTTTTTGAGCTGTAGAAGTCTTCAAATTCTATCACCTAGAATACACTGTAAATTTTGGAGCCAGGTATACCCCTAGCCCCCTTTTATGCACTCAAAGAGCTGCAAACCCACAAATGAGATTCCACTTCTGCATGATTTTTTACCAAAGGTACAGGTACATCATACAGACTGTGAATGCATCTTAGCATTTTTCTTCATAACTCAACAGAAGATTTTTATCATGAACTTTTGTGGTCTGATGTACTTTATTCACTCTGCATGTCTCTACTAATCAACGTGTTTTCCCCAGAGGGAAACCCAGTTAAAACTGGCTGTTTTGACCAGCAGATGATGATACTAACGAGTGTTCGTTCATAGATTGCCTCTCAGTCATGCGTGGGCTAGCTTTCACTCTTTCGTTCTTTAGTGCCAATAATGTAACTGTAGCTCGCACTCAGCAGTAAGTCAAGAAATAAAAGAAAAAAAATGTTCTCATCAAAGTTTTTGACCCTTTGAGTCCTTGTTAAGTTCTTAACAAATAAAAGTGAAAAGATTCTGACAGTCGCTTAGCAACAGATTACTTTCCTGCTCAATTGGATTCTAACGGGAACTGAAACATATTTATATTTTGTATAATTACAGGGGTGCAAAAATGTCCAGCAATTATGTAAAACAATGGTTGTGCTGGTGTATAAAGTAAACATTGCATACAACCTCAGTGTTTGAGATAGCTTATTAAACCCAAACCCTGAATCTTTTGTTTGCATACATTTTTCCTGATGTCATACCACTGATGTGGGTTTATTTCTCATGACTACTCGCCAACAATTACTCTGTGGAGAATTTTAAAATTTTGTACATTGTAGTTAGTGTTTTACATTTTGAATAACTCTTTCATAGTATTCTATTTCGAATGTTTCAAATCACGTTTAGTATTTAATAACAAATATCTGTTTTATTAGTTTAAGGTGCATTATGTAGTGCTGCTGTTGTTGTGTCTTTCGGCTTTTCCCGGTTAGGGGTCGCCACAGCGGAACTCTGGTCCGCTAATGATTGGCAGTAGACTTTTACGTGCCGAGTTGCCAGCCCTGACACACAACCTTCAACGAAGGTACGCCCATTCACGCATGTCTCCACACACAAGATGCTTTAGCTGAGAATCGAACAGGACAACGTCTTACTGTGAGGCGACAACGCTTGTATAGTGTAGTGATTAAAATACATGCCTGGAAAAGACACAGTTTTGCAGACATGAGTTTGAGCCGTAGAATATTCATTTACATACATGATGTGATTCTGAGTTAGTTGATTAACTACACTAAAGTTTGTGGTTATTCCTAGAAACAGTCTTCATTACCTAGTTGGTATCACCCAGTTAGCAAAGCTTAAGCCAGAATTAAATATAAGTAAGTGCCATTGTTCCCACTATATTTTCATTCTCTGTAAATTTACTTTCCTAGTTAGATATTTTTACTGTGCATCTTATTTGGCTTTCTGTTGCATTGTTAATTAAAGCCCTTTAAATATGATTAATTATGGATATTTTTAGTACTTTTTTTGTAGATTATAAGATGTACATTTACACTCACATACATACTGTTTACATTTACATGTGTGTGTGTATGTTATGCATTTTTAACTTCACTATGGAGAGTACTGATCTAGACCTAACTTTGCTTCCATTGAAAACACAGATGTCATATATGGCAGTTTTAATTTCAGCATGTCTACTGATCATCAACCATAACTTTTCCTGTGGTGTCTACACTTTTCCATTTATGGCCTGCTTTTCTTGAACTCAGGTCCAGAGGTGAAGGTGTTGCATATTTGTGTTGGCAAACCAGATCCATGTGGCCCCTTTAGTTTATTATGTTAGAGTAGAAGCTTCAGCCTGAATTTTTTTTTCCTGATTCTGATGACCTGGGTGAGGAATGTGATTGTTTCACCATGTGACAGAGGTAGAGAATGTTGATGTAAGAGGAGAGGGCTGAGAGCAAGATTCACAGAATTATTGAGGGAGGTGTCTGTGCTGGAACTGCAGCAAATAGGACAAAATATCGTTAGTCACGCTTACAAGTTTAATTTCAGTCTCGTAGTTCTTGTGAAAATCATTTCCTTGTGTTGGCTTTATTTCTAAAGACTTGGATGTTGTGTTTATTTTATGCTTTCACCACCAAAAACTTGGGCTGACCATGAAATTGGTCAATACTGATCAGTGCACCACTCTGGTAAACAAATGTCTATATCTATCTATACCAGTTTTCGCTGTGGTCCACTGTCTCTCTCTGTCTCTGGACAGGCCAGAATGTATGCTAGTTTGTGGTGGAGGTGTGTTAGGAGAGCTGACCTATGTTGCTATTTTTTGAACATGTTAAATTCATGTTTGTTTGCGTCTTTCGGCTTTTCCCGGTTAGGGTTCGCCACAGCGGAACTCCGGTCCACTAATGATTGGTAGTTGAGTTTCACGTGCTGAGTTACCAGCCCTGATACACAACCTTCAACGAAGGTATGCCCATTCACGCGTGTCTTCACGCAGAAGATGCTCTAGCTGAGAATCGAACCGGACAGCGTCTTACTGTGAGGCGACAACGCTACCGCAGCACCACCACTGCGGGTTCATAAATACAATTAATCCTGTTTCTCCAAAATCTACCCTATAGCATCAGACCAGAATAAACAGGTTCTACTAAATGAAAAAGAGAACCTGTGTGTTATCTAGCATCTGGGTCAGTACTGGAACCTGTGTGCTATCTAGCATCTGGGTCAGTACTGGAACCTGTGTGCTGTTATCTAGCATCTGGTATAAAAATGTGGTAACTGTGCAGTGTATTTAAGGTCTGCATTTCTATGAGAGACACAGATACTTGGACAGGGTACTTTTAAAGTGTAGCGTGAGAAGTAATGTTATAAACCAACACATTTTAAATTACAGATTGATGATTTGCAGTGTATTAGTTATTACCATTCCAAACAAGTAATTTTAGGTAGGCTGCCTCACTGATACTGAAATAAGGTGGCCACTTGTGCTAGCACACAGGTTCCACTACTCACCCAGATGAGAGGTAGAACACAGGTTCCAGTACTGACCCAGATGCTAGATAGCACACAGGTTCCAGTACTGACCCAGATGCTAGGTAGCACACAGGTTCCAGTACTGACCCAGATGCTAGATAGCACACAGGTTCCAGTACTGACCCAGATGCTAGGTAGCACACAGATTCCAGTACTGACCCAGATGCTAGACAGCACACAGCTTCTAGTACTGACCCAGATGCTAGGTAGCATACAGGTTCCAGTACTGACCCAGATGCTAGATAGCACAGAGGTTCCAGTACTGACACAGATGTTAGACAACACACAGGTTCCAGTACTGATCCAGATGCTAGGTAGCACACAGGTTCCAGTACTGACCCAGATGCTAGATAGCACACAGGTTGCAGTACTGACCCAGATGCTAGACAGCGCACAGGTTCCAGTACTAACCCAGATGCTAGATAGCACACAGGTTCCAGCACTGATCTAGACAGCACACAGATTCCAATACTGACCCAGATGCTAGATAGCTCACAGGTTCCAGTACAAATCTAGATAGCACACAGGTTCCAATACTGACCCAGACGCTAGACAGCACACAGGTTCCAGTACTGACTCAGATGCTAGATAGCACACAGGTTCCAGTACTGACCTAGATGCTAGGTAGCACACAGCTTACAGTACTGACCCAGATGTTAGACAGCACACAGGTTCCAGTACTGACCCAGATGCTAGATAGCACACAGGTTCCAGTACTGACCCAGATGCTAGATAGCAGACAGGTACCAGTACTGACCCAGATGCTAGGCAGCACACAGGTCCCAGTACTGACCCAGATGCTAGACAGCACACAGGTTCCAGTACTGACCCAGATGTTAGATAGCTCACATGATCCAGTACAATGCTAGATAGCACACAGGTTCCAGTACTGTCACAGATGCTAGACCGCACACAGGTTCCAGTACTGACCCAGATTCTAGACAGCACACAAGTTCCAGTTATGACCCAGATGCTAGATAGCACACAGGTTCCAGCATTGACCCAGATGCTAGATAGCACACAGGTTCCAGTACTGACCCAGATGCTAGGTAGCACACAGGTTCCAGTACTGACCCATATGCTAGATAACACACATGTGCCAGTACTGAACCAGATGATAGATAGCACACAGGTTCCAGTACTGACCCAGATGCTAGACAGCACATAGGTTCCAATACTGACCCAGATGCTAGATAACACACAGGTTCCAGTATTGACCCAGATGCTAGATAGCACAGAGGTTCCAATACTGACCCAGATGCTAGGTAACACACAGGTTCCAGTACTGACCCAGATTCTAGATAGCACAGAGGTTCCAGTACAGACCCAGATGTTAGGTAGAACACAGGTTTCAGTACTGACCCAGATGCTAGACAGCACACAGTTTTGAGTACTGACCCAGATGCTAGACAGCACACAGGTTCCAGTACTAACCCAGATACTAGATAGCACACAGGTTCCAGTACTGATCTAGATAGCATACAGTTTCCAGTACTGACCCAATGCTAGACAGCACACAGGTTCCAGTACTGACCCAGATGCTAGGTAGCACACAGGTTCCAGTACTGACCCAGATGCTAGATAGCACACAAGTTCCAGAACTGACCCAGATGCTAGATGGCACACAGGTTCCAGTCATGATCCAGATGATAGATAACACACAGGTTCCAGTACCGAACCAGATGCTAGGTAGCACACAGGTTCCAGTGCCGACGCAGATGCTAGACAGCACACCGGTACCAGCAACGACCCAGATGCTAGACAGCAAACAGGTTCCAATACCAACCCAGATGCTAGGCAGCACATAGGTTCCAGTACTGATCCCAATGCTAGACAGCACACAGGTTCCAGTACTGATCCAGATGCTAGATAGCTCACAGGTTTCAGTACTGACCCAGATGCTAGAGGGTTAACTGAAGATCAGGAGTAAGGAAAAGATCAATAATGTGCAGCTGGTATTCCAGGGGGATTGGAGTCTCCCAGTTCTTGCTGCACTGGCATCATCAGTGGAACCTAAAGGAGCTGTGGTGGGACTACCAAAATGCAGAGCAAGGGAAGAAAATATGTGATAAAATTTTACTGGCCAGCTTTGTTGTGCATTTATAAACCCACCCTCAGTAGGCTTTGAAATAAGACAATGGATGGGGTATTAAAAATCAAAAAAGAAATACTGATGTTCATAGAACTAAAAAAGAACAAGCACAGAATGGATTCTTTGGTGAATCCAACAGTTTACAGAACCATGGGACAGAAATATTGCTTGAATATACTGAGTGCAGCAAACTTTGTATGTTGATGGAGCGCAGAGGTGAAAATGCAAGGTAGGACTTGGGCAATATTTGATTAGTGGAGATGAGTGATGGGGCCGAATCCACTCAGTAGGGGAGGGTTTGGGTTGTCTGCCTGGGCATACTCTTAACAGTGGAATCATCTTCAGTAGGTTGTCATGCCAAAGTTATGTCTGCAAGGGGGTGTGGTCTTTGATTACATGCTCATGGAGGTGGGCATGTACATTGCTAAATACATTTCATGCCATTCCCTTGTATGTTGCAGGTGTGCCAAGTAGAAAATGATAGAACTAAAGAAGGCAACCCTGTCCATCCTCACATATGATGGTCCCATACCTGGTCCAGTTGAGCCTTACTGTCTGGGATGATTGAGACTAGAACTTCTGCCAGAGAACAAATGTACCATTAGAGCAACTTGGGGAAGAACTGCTGGTTAGTGCAGAGTGGTGCAAACAGTTGGAAAAAAAACCTAATAATACTGCCGATGTGTGATATAGTCTGTCTCATGCAAATCAAATGGATTGCTAAGTATTGCATGACTTACAGTCTATGTAGAAACTGGAAGCAAGTACCAGTTCAAGAACTTTTTGGGGAGGGTTGCTTAGCCCTTCCTATAATGCAGCTCTTGGGCCGCTTTCCATTTCAAATGCAGAGTGTGGTAGTTGTGTCTGTAACTAATTCGGGGGTTGTCATAACCATCCATCAGCCTAAAAAGCAGCCCTTGTAAAAGCAGTGTTCAAAAATAAACTACTAAAAGAAAAAAAAACACTCCCAGAGTGACACCAAGTAATATATTCTGTTTAGCGCTTGTGTTCATGACATCAAACTAAACTTCATCAGAACAAGTAAAACGAGTCAGGACAACATTTAAATACATTCATTAATAAACATAATCAAAATCACAACTTAAATTTGGGTTGCTTATTTGTTATTGGTGAATTTAAGAAGTATAACAAATATTTTTATACACAAAACAATCAACTAATTTTACCTTATCAAACTAAAATAGATACAAGAAACAATTAAAATCTCATAAAATCAGCTAGTGCTCCTCATTTGTAGAACACTTTCTATATTGATGTCTTCATTTAAACCTGGTGGACAATAGACTCTACAATATAACTGCTGTTTAAGTTCCTTATTTTCTAAGATACTATTAAAACCAGCCCCTTTGTAACCCAACTATGTTCTTCGTGTTTCACTGTTGCAGTCATTACATTTGGGTTATCCTGCTGGCAAGTTGCCCTCAGTCGGCCTGAATTCCAAAGTCTTGGGTCCTGCGTCGGCGGTCGTCAGGGGTATAAAAGATGCAGCCGACGCCATTTTCTTTAGTCTTTCTTGCCGTGCGGTACCCGAAGCAGAAGCAGTTCGCAAGTGCCGGTCGGCCGAATCCTGAGATTTTCGAGTTCGACTTCCAGATCCGAAGTCTTCTATAAAGCTAAGTACCCCATTGGGAAAACTCTTTTCTTGCTCCAGAACCGGTCAGAAAAAGTTAATAATTGTATTTCTTGTGGGAAGCAAATACCTCATAAGGACTTTCATTCTTACTGTATTCCTTGCCTAGGCCCCGATCATAATTTTCTGGTTTGTCGGTCTTGTGCTAGATTTAACCAATGCACTATTAAGCTTCCGTATGATTTTGCTTTGAACTACTTTGGACGCAGGTTTAATTATTCAGAAATGTCATCGGAAAGCCATCAGACTACCAGAGTTCACAAAAAACGCAAAGAAAAAGAAAGACAGCCGAGGCCCAAAACCAACGACGAAGCTTCTCCTAAGCCAGTCGCCGGTTCTCAGTGAGGTGCTTTCGCAGCCCCTGACGACTGCTACTGTAGAGTCGCAGGCCGCTACTGACTCCAATGTGGAGTCGGCCATGCCACTGGAAACTCAAGGTATTGGAGCCTCGGATGCTAATCCTTCAGATGGGTCCAGAGCCGCTGAGCAGGCACCGGCTTCTGAGGGTGTATTCAGACCCAAACATCTATACATTAAACCGACTTCAAAGGCAAAGAAGCAAACTCTAGAGCCACGTGGACAGGCCTCCATGCCCAGAAAACAGATGCTCAAAATGGCCGAAAACTTGATTACCTTGATCAGGGGTTCCCATCCCCCTCCTGATAAGAGGCCTAGGCAAGAGTCTGACTATGAATCTTCAGATCACGTTTCCATTTCTTTTGATTCCTCTTCTGATCAGGAATATTCTTTTCCCCCTATGAGGATTCTGATGCTGAAGAATCCATACCTTCAGCTTCTCCTCCTGAGGACTATACCTTTGGGGAAACCTTACATACCATGAGGGAGCATTTCCACTGGGAGAGCCAAGATTTTTCAGAATCTAAAAAGAGGCTCAGGGATTTCCTGTTACTACCTCAGCACAAGCCACTTGCCATCCCTCCTGTGTTAGACATTGTAGATGATGTGTTTTCGGAGTCTAGCCTTACCCCTGACTTCTTACCTCCAGCTCCTGTTAAGCCTGACAGATACTACAGGGTTCCTGACTCACATAAATTCCTTTTTAAAAACCCTGCTGCAGACCCAGAAACTATTTCTCAGGGTCCCAAGGGAGTTAAGGCTTCCGCTGCAAAAACCCTACCCCTTCTGACAGAGATTCTAGGGCACTGGACAGATGGGGATAAAATGTTTACACATCTGCTACCTTGGCTATAAGGGCCTTAAACTGTCAGTTTCATATGCTCAGATATCAGTAACATGTAATGGCATTGCTGAAACAGAAAATGTTGTTAAACTCTGAATGTGCAGAAAACAAGGAAATGCAGGATATATTGCATACAGCTGAACAAGTTGGAAAGCATACTTTACAATGTGGTTTTGATTCTTTAGAGGCCTCCTGCAGGGCCGCAGTTACAGGTTCTGTAATTAGAAGTTATGCTTGGTTAAAGGAACAAAATCTGCCTGATCATGTTAAAGTTAAATTATTAGATGCACCTTTACAGCATACCTTGTTTGGTGTTAAGGCAGAAGAGGTGTTAAAGAAAATGGAGGACAAAGCTAAATCTATGCAAACGGTCAAAGATTTCTTACAAGTACAGCCACCTATGTTTAGTAGACACTGGCCAACAAAGAATTGGTCCTTTCTTGTGTCAGACAGACCTCAAAGGGGCAGACCCAGATGCCCTAGAGACAGATCCCAGGAGCAAGGTTCATACAGGTCAAAGCAATGGGGTGCTTCTACCTCCAAAAGTGGAGAAGAAAAATCACAGCCTTACAGGAAACAGTCCCAATGACTTCCCCCTGCCTGCACCAAGCACTTATTTTCTGGCTGCACCCTTAGGGGGAAAATTAGCACTTTTTTCTCAAAATTGGCACATTATAACCCAGGACAAGTGGGTTCTAAACATCGTGTCACAAGGCTACAAGTTCCATTCCCATACCCTGCCAAAGGCAAACGGCTGGCCAGATCTGCCAAAAAATCAATGGGCAGAGGCAAAAAAAGAAGTCTCATCCCTCATGGACATGAGGGCCATTCAACAAGTGCCATAGCAAGAGCGGGGGCAAGGATTTTACTCAAGACTGTTCTTGGTGCCCAGAAAGGACAAGGCCTGGAGGCCAATACTGGAGCTATCGATAAGACTGTCAGAGACCACCAAGAGACAGTATTTTGAGCGCTTTCTTTCACATTTAATTCAGTGAACTTCTTCAGAAAAAGAAGAGACTTCCCAAACTCTTCTTTTATATTTACATTAAAGGAAATGATGTCATTAATTGAACACCATAATTATTAAGACCATTTTTTTTAAAAATGACTATCATAAAAACATTTTTTCATATAAAATGAATGTATCTTGTTTTTGGATCATATTACATTACTTCAAATAATATGAAACATGAAATAGTGTGCAGTGATGTTTTTTTGAAAAATCAACATGTTTCTGATAAAATCTGTGTGGTGAATGTATGTTTATTTATAATGAATTTACAAAAATTCACCCAACTATATCCTTATAAATGTTAATATTAGTTGATAAATCTTTGTGTGATTACTTGTTGTGTGTTGTGTATTGTTCACCACCATCAACACAGTCCAAAACTTCCTTTAAAAATAAAACAAACAGAGTCTTATAAATATCTGTAAGAAAAATGCATAATACTTATCCTAAACATTGTATCAAATAAAACAAATAATAAGTATTCATTAATCAAACATAAACTTTGAATAAGTGAATAATCACATAAAAAATCTTAATGAACTTGACAAACTTCTGTGAGTTTGGTGTGTAAAAACAAACGTGCGTGTATGTACGTGTATCCCTGTATACATGTGCACATACACGCGCATAAGTGAACACCCAAAATCTGCAGATGATATAAAAACCAAAGTGATGTGTACTCTAAGTCTGTTTACTTTCACTTCTGCTGTGAATGTATCTAAAATAAATTCACAAAACCTTCTGTTAAGAAACAGTTCTTTCAAAAAAAATCTTCTTCAAAAATTACATCGTCAGAAATAGTCTTCGACAATCTAATAAATTCTCCTGTTGCTACATTTTTTTTTCGTATTAAGAGGATGAGTACTGCTATAATGGACATAGTTATTAATAAACATAGGTTTCCCATATAATATAAAAAATTCCACTTCGCATCCAATAAAATATTTAGGTCTATAAAATTAAGCATTAGACCCAAACTACCTACAGTAAATTTCAAAATATCAGTGCTATAGCTCAGAAATAACAAAAATTAATTACATTCATTTCTGTTTCCTTTCCATACAAGGAAAAGATCATCCGTGTAACATTTATAAGAAGTAACATTAAAAATAGAGGGTGTGTATAAAGAAACATCTCCTACTACCCCAGTACTATATTCACAGAAACAGGTGCCATAGCAGCACCCGTACCTACTCTGCCTCTTTATGGAAATACTCGTCTATGAAAACAAAAAAAAATTGTATTTTGAAACCATTTCTAATAAACAAAATCACTTCCATTGTACTGTGTGACATATTCCTTAAAAATGATCTAGTCCATTCAATCCTCTTGTCTGGTGGGATCACCAAGTACAACCTACTGATGTTAAGAGTTAATACCAAAGTTTCATCACTACTTAATGATATAATGCCTAAGTTCCAATAGGTCCCAAGAATCTTTTGTGCCAATGGATTTAAATGTTTATATAACCATAATGCAATAGATTCCATTTTAGAAGACTTGCCTGATATAACTGCCTAAAAAGCAGGTTATATACATTTTTATGAATCTTTGGTATTCCAAAATTCCCCCCCAAAATCCCCAAATGTGAATAAATGTGACCAAAAATGTATAGGTTTTGAAACCTACAAATGAGCTCAATCAGTTCATGCAATAAATCATCTAATCTCTTATATGAATTAGTAATAAATAATTAATATACTTCTTGATAAAATGTATCATCACTAAGTTTATCAAGTATGATTTGTTTGTATTTGTTGTTATTCATAATAATTAGACCGTTATGTTTGTCAACTTTCATAAAGCAGAGTTTGTTCATATTCTGCAGTTCAAGTAATGCTTTAACACCTTCCTTAGACAAATTGTAAGAACAATTGCCAGGGAGATTAACTAAGAGAGTCCTATTATCTTGTCCATATGTATGTAAAAACATTTTTAATATAGAATTCAAAGCTGGATTTTGCCTTCAGGCTATGCAAATTTACTTAAGACTTTGAAAGATTTGAGACTTTATGTACATAAGTTAAATTTGGATTTTGTTTCCTCAATTGCCTAATACTTTACATGAACCTGTTAACAATTATGCAAAAAATGTTTTAATCCAGCTTTGAATTGTCTGTCACTGCACATATTGAGAATATGCCAGCAAGCACTAAAGGACCTGTTATGTACTTATGCGCTCACTATGAGCCAAAGGAGCTCCGGGTAAAGGAGTACTGCTGCCTTCTCTCAAGTACTGGGATAAATGCCATAGAACTGAATAAATTTGCCTGATTCATGGTCCATTCTGTTCCTAGGCTAGAGCACCACTGTACCTCTCAAGAAAACCTACATTTGCTCCCAGTCAATCTGTGGCTTTATCTTCTGGAACATTAATATATCCCATCCTGCAATATAACCACTCTCTGAACTTATGTCCCACTTTATGCCATACCTATACACTTGGTCACTTCGTAACTCCATAGTGATGAATTTACCATGATCATATCTTTATCTAAAATCTTTTTTGAGTGCTACACCAAATCTTTGCCCTGTTGGGATCTTAAGATATGGAACTCTTTTCCTGTTCAAATCAATTTAAGGATAGCTTCCAGTATACTGCAAAAGTCTATTTGTAAATGCCAACACTTGTTCAGTGGTTGCTGGCACTATCTTACATATCAGATTGTACCAGAAGTAATAGCTAAGCGGTAGCCATGTCTTCATTAATCCAACAGCATGTTTTTGTAGTAGCAAAGTCTGTAAAATGCTCTCTGTATCTTTATACTGTTTTTAAGAATTTCATCAAACTCGGTAAATTGTTGGCTGGATTACACACTATTTTTTCTTTTTTTAATATTTATTAGAATTACACAGTAAATTATGCACCATCCTGTAGACTCACTCCAACAAGGTTTGTTTGTTAGTCTTTTGCCTTTTCCCGGTTAGGGGTCGCCACAGCGGAACTCCAGTCCGCTAATGATTGGCAGCTGGTTTTTATGGTGTTGAGTTGCCAGCCCGATGTCCAACCTTCAACAAAGGCACGCCCATTCAACGCATGTCTTTCGAACGCCCACTCGACCGCAGGGACGACATGCAGACTCCACACAGAAGGCACTCCCTACCCAAGCCGAGAATCGAACGGGAGAACCTCTTGCTGTGAGGTAACAACGCTACCGCTGCACCACCGCAGAAGTACTCCAACAAGGTAATATTATAAAAACAGTATTTCCTTAAAACATTTCATGCTTTTTTTTACCTCCTGATAATGCAAGGATATGTTTCTCATTACACCACATTTTCAGGTTTAACAAGTACAACCTCCACATGGTAATTTTTGTTGTTTTTCTATACTGTTTCAACATTTCTGTCGTATTTTGACCCAACATGTTCATCACCCTTTTTCTGCTGTATTAGCAATGCATCTGCTTGCTGTTTCAGTCAGTGTCAGTAACTCAACAAGTAGCACACTCACCTTTTGTGATGGAAGATCAGAAAGCTGTGGATTCTCTTCCCACCAGAGATTCTGACACTGCAGTACAGCATTGGGAGGTGATTCACTCCTGAGTGTGCTATCCTTCTGATGAGATGTTAAACTTAGGCCTTATCTACCTGAATTGGTGTTGGTGTATGTAAAAGATTCCATGAGACTTACCAAAAAAATGGGAAGTTCCTTGGTGTCCTGGTTTGATTTCCCCTTGTATGTTGCAGGTGTGCCAAGTAGAAAATGATAGGGCTAAAGAAGAAACCTTGTCCATCCTCACATATCTCATGCCTGGTCCACCTGAGCCTTACTGTCTGGGATGATTGAGAACAGAACTTCTGCCAGGGAACAAATGTACCATTACAGCAACTAGGGGAAGACCTGATGGTTAGTACAGTGTGGTACAAACAGTTGGGAAAAAAACAAATAATACTGCTGATATGTGGTATATTCTGTCTCATGCAAATCAAATGGATTGCATGACTTACAGTCTATGTAGAAACTGGAAGCAAGTACCAGTCCAAGAACTTTTTGGGGAGGGTTGCTTAGCCCTTCATATATAATGCAACTCTTGGGCCACTTTCCATTTCAAATGCAGTGTGTGGTAGTTGTGTCTGTAACTAATTAGGGGTTGTCATAACCATCCTTCACCATAAAAAGCAGCCCTTGTAAAAGCAGTGTTAAAAATAAACTACTAAAAGAAAAAAAAAAACACTCCCAGAGTGACACCAAGTAATATAGTCTGTTTAGCGCTTGTGTTCATGACATCAAACTAAACTTCATTAGAACAAGTAAAACAAATCAAGACAACATTTAAATGCATTCATTAGTAAACATAATCAAAATCACAACTTAATTTTGGGTTGCTTATTTGTTACTGGTGAATTTAAGAAGTATAACAAATATTTTTATACACAAAACAATCAACTAATTTTATCTTATCAAACTAAAATAGATACAAGAAACAATTAAAATCTCATAAAATCAGATAGTGCTCCTCATTTGTAGAACACTTTCTATATTGATGTGTTCATTTAAACCTGGTAGACAATAGACTGTACAATATAACTGCTGTTTAAGTTCCTTATTTTCTAAGATACTATTAAAACCAGCCCCTCTGTAACCCAACTTTTCTTGTACCAACATAAAAAATAAAACTTTCCCATAAGAAATGCTTAAGTAAAGGATTGTTATTGCCCTTAATTCTAGTGGGCCTAATATGTTCAAAAATCTGCTTAGATCATTTTTTTGTAGGCAAAACTCCAAGGAAATTATAACAGGAGGAGTATGTGACATAAACCACTCTGACTGGCAAGTAAAATTTTGTTCCATTCCTGTCAAATTATCCATGTGTTTAAGGTTGTAAAAAATGCTGTTGGAAATGTACCAAAAAGCTTTGCAAGTACTACAGGCAAAAGCACTTTTAGTTTTATCACTCATCGATAAACCACATTTATTTGTTTGTTCTAATCTTTGCTGTAAGTTAATTCCCTTTGTAAAAACAATGGATGATGTCCTTCATGGATGCATCTGCAGTCATAACAACTGGGTTGTCCTGTCGTCAGGCAGCCCTTCAGTCGGCCGGATTCCAAAGTCCGGGTCCGGCTTCGGCTGATGTCGCACTTCACCCGACGTCATCTCTGTTGGTCTTCGGGTATAAAGGCATCAGCCGACGCCATTTTCCTCAGTCTTTCTTGCCGCGTGGCTCAAGCAGAAGCTGTTCGCAAGTGCCGGTCGGTCGGATCCAGAGATTACTTCTACCGAATACTACTCAAGACTTCTAAAGCTAAGTACCCGTGGGGAACCTTTCTTGCCTCAGCCGATGTCAGAAAAGTTAATAATTGTTTAACCTGTGGGAAACAAATACCTCATAAAGATTTCCACTCATTGCCTGCCTTGTTTAGGCCCAGCCCACGACGTAGCAGCCTGTTCGCCTGTGCTTCCTTCAACCGACGAACGCTTAGGCCGGTCGGAGTTTGCAGAACAGTTTTTCGGTTCTGATTTTGCGTACATTATGCCGCCGGATCCTCCGACTTCCCAATCTGCCAAAAACGCAAAGATAAAGACCGACACTCGGTCCGCGGTTTCGCCGAAGCCACCGTTAAGCAAGCCGCGACTGTCTCGGCTTTGGGCGACACGGGGAAAACTGCTCATAGTACAGCTAAATATATCTCTACAACTGAGGCCCCTGCTACCACTCTTGAATCGGCCTCAGAAATTTTATCCACTACGGTGGTTGCCACTGATTTATCAGACACCATTCCCTTGGATGTCTCTACCCCAGCACGTGGTGCAGCTAGGCCTCCAGCAGCCATGTCCATTAAGGCCTTCGCCAGGCTAAAGCAGCCAAGACTACTAAAACAGTGCCTGTTAAACCCCCACTACCAGGCCCTCTTCTAGTTCTCAAATGCTTACTTTGGCAGAAGATTTAATTTCATTAATCAGAGGATCTCAACCTCACCCAGACAGGGCCTCTCAGGCCCAGAGAAGAGACCTAGGGCAGAGCCCCCTGAGCCAGTGTCCTCTGATGATTCTGCTGATGAATCAGACATAACTGACCAGCCAGAGGCTCCTTTCTCCAATTTTGAAGATTCTGATGCTGAAGATTCCATTCCAGCTGCTTCCCCACCAGAAGAATTCTCCTTTGGAGAAACCTTACATGCCATGCGAGAGCAGTTCCAATGGCAGCAACAGGATTTTTCAGACTCCAGAAAAAGACTTAGGACCTTTCTGCACCTTCCACAGCACAGGCCCTTAGCTATACCTCCTGTTCTCTGTGGTGGATGATGCTTTCAATGATGTTTGCTCCTCTCCAGATTCTTTACCCCCAGCCCCTGCCAAACCAGACAGATTTTACAGGGTGCCAGATACTCATCACCACCTTTACAAGGCCCCACTTGCAGACCCAGAAACTATATCCCAGGGTCCCAAGGCAGTAGCCGCGACCATAGCTAAAAACCCTATTCCTTCTGAAAGGGAAGCAAGGTCATTAGACAGATGGGGTAAAAGGTCTACACTTCAGCTACTCTCTCAGCTAGAGCTTTAAACTGTCAGTTTCACATGATACAATACCAAGAGTTTATGCTTGATCAATTAACTAAAAGCTAACCACTGATGAATCTCTTGATAAGAAATATGTATTAGAAATGGTAAATAACATACAACAGGTTAGTAACCATTCCTTAAAATGTGGCTATGATGCACTGGAGGCTTCATTTAGATCAGCCATGACTGGCACAGTGATAAGAAGGCATGCATGGCTAAAGAGCAAGCTTTACCGGATCATGTTAAAGCTAAGTTGCTAGATGCTCCTATGGATAAGACAAGTTTGTTTGGTACACCTGCCCAGCAGGTTATGAAGAAAATGGAAGAAAAGGCAAAATCTGTCCAAACGGTTAAAGATTTCTTGCAGGTACAACCCCAAGGTTTAGCAGGAACTGGCCTGCCAAAAATTGGTCCTTTCCTGACTCCACAAGATCTCAAAGGGGCAGGAACAGACGTTCCAGAGGCAGAAACCAATCTAGAGGAGGTGCCTACAGAGGACGACAGTGGCAAGGTAACAACAGAGGCACAGACACAACCTCTGCCACTACATCAACACAACCACAGTGACTTAACCTAAATCCGCCTACCAGGGAACAAATAGCAGCTCCTTTAGGCGGAAAGTTAACCTTATTTTCAAAGAACTGGCACTACATAACAAAAGACAAGTGGATTCTACAAACCATAGACCAAGGCTACCGGTTCCACTTCCACACTTTACCAGTCAAAAGAGGAATGCCAAATCTACCTCCAAATCAAAAAACAGAGGCTCTACAACAGTTAATGGAGTTAGCAAACATGAGAGCTGTGGAAAGAGTGCCAACAGCAGAGCAAGGAAAGGGGTTCTACTCCAGACTATTCCTAGTTCCAAGAAAGGAAAAAAGTTGGAGACCAATTCTCGACCTGTCCACCTTAAATACATACATCATTGTCCCAAAATTCAAGATGCTGACCTTACAGCAACTTCTTCCCATGCTGGGCAAAGATGTTGGCTGGTAACTCTAGATCTCAAGGAGGCATACCTGCACGTCCCCATTCGACCAATCTGCAGAAGATACCTCAGATTTCTTGCAGGATCAGAGCACTATCAATTCTCAGCATTGCCCTTTGGCTTATCTACTGCGCCCAGAGTATTCACAAAATGCCTGGCATCAGTAATCGCCCATTGCAGACTACAGGGAATTCAAATTTACCCATACCTGGACGACTGCTTACTACAAGGGGACAACAAAAGCAAGCTGACAACAGATTTACAAAGGGTCATTTACTTGCTACAAGCACTGGGATACACAGTCAATTTACAAAAGTCAAGGCTGATACCATCCCAAACAAGGACCTTCTTGGGCTCGGAATTGGACACAGTGAAACAAATGGCATTCCTAACTACAGAAAAACAAAAAGAACTCCCTCTTTACTTCTTGGCACTAACAAAACTGAACAAGATAACAGCAAGGAAAGTACTCCAGGCCTTGGGCTTCATGGCATCATGCATAATCCTGGTCCCATTTGCCAGACTACATATGAGAAAACTACAGTGGTACCTAAAGAATTTATGGTCCCAACACAGACACAGCCTGGAAACAGAAATCCCACTAATTCCATGCTTAAAACAGGAGCTCCTATGGTGGGCTCAGGCATGCCAGTCAAACCCAGGCCTACCCTTTCGCAGATGTCAAGCAAGCCAGACCATCACAACAGACGCTTCAGACCTAGGATGGGGGCCCACATGCTGGACAAATGCGTGCAAGGACTCTGGACACAGGATCAACTTCACCTGCACATCAACCTAAAAGAAATGCTGGCAGTAAAACTGGCAATCCAAAAGTTCAAACCATTTCTCAAAGAGGGCCAGTTGATGATAAGGACAGACAACACCACAGTCATGTGGTACATCAACAAACAGGGAGGCACTCATTCATACCCCTATGCAGAATGACTTTGGAGCTGTGGACCCTGGCACTCAGCTACAACATCCAGTTACAGGCAATATTTGTACCGGAAAAGAAAATACTCTAGCAGACATACTAAGCAGAACCACTTCGGATGCCCACGAATGGAAGCTGCACCGGACATCTTCAAAACCATCTCAAAGAAATGGAGAATGCCTCAGATAGATCTATTCGCATCGCCTCTCAATCACCAGCTCAAAAAATTCTGCACAAGGACATTCCACCCACTAGCATGGAAAGTGGATTCGCTCTCCTTCAGCTGGAAAGGCCTAACAGCATATGCATTCCCACCTCTTCCCTTGATACACAAAGTACTACTAAAAATCAAGGAGGAACGTCCAAGGATAATCCTGATAGCTCCAAACTGGCCAAGACAACACTGGTACCCACTACTGAGGAGCATGTCTCGAACAATATGTGGCCAATTCCCTGATGCCTTTGATGTTAACTCAGAACAACTACAGCATCATGCATCCAAACCTAAAACGTTAC
This sequence comes from Protopterus annectens, assembly GCF_019279795.1. Taxonomy (NCBI): domain Eukaryota; kingdom Metazoa; phylum Chordata; order Ceratodontiformes; family Protopteridae; genus Protopterus; species Protopterus annectens. Next base: position 873,641,618 of record NC_056743.1, on the reverse strand, counting down.
AACTGACTGCATGGAACATCACATAGCAGCAGCTAACACAGAGCTTTCCCAAAGAGTTAAAGACATTATTCTTGAAGCACGCAGACCTTCAACAAGAAGGAACTATGCTGGAAAATGGAAAAGGTTTGTCATTTGGAGTACTGAAAGAGGAAAAGATGTGTCAAACATAGATATGCCTAACATTCTGGAGTACCTGGCGAACTTCTTCATTCAGGCCTGTCCTACTCCTCCATCAAGATACATGCATCAGCTATTTCAGCAGAATACAGCTTTGATCCACCTGTTTTTCGCACCCTTTGCTCAGGCAGTTTCTCAGAGGAATCAAGAATGTAAAACCTCCAAGGAAGCCACCATTACCAGCTTGGGACTTAAACTTTGTGCTAGAAAAGTTGACACTATCACCCTTTGAACCAGCAGCAACAGCAGACCTACAACACCTGTCATGGAAAACTGCTTTCCTACTGGCAATTACTTCAGCAAGGAGGGTTTCAGAACTACAGGCCTTAATGGCGGTGCAACCCTTCCTAATCTTCCACCAAGATAGAGTGTCCATGAGGACTAATCCTACATTTATGCCTAAGGTGGTATCCAGAGTGTCTTTAAACCAGGCAATCCACCTACCTACCTTCTTTCCCAACCCACAAAACAGAGGGAAAGAATACTGCATACCTTGGATGTACATAGACAGCTACGCTACTACTTGGACAGAACAAAAAATAGCAGAAAGACTGACCAACTTTTCGTAGCTTATGCAACAGGAAGGGAAGGAAAAGCTATTTCCAAACAGACAATCTCCAAATGGATAGGAAATTGCATACGATTCTGTTACTCCTTCCATGGAAAACCAATTCCACAGAACATAAGACCTCATTCTACAAGGGCAACAGCCACTACCACAGCCTTCTTACGAGGAGTGGCAACCAAAGACATTATTGAGGCAGCTACTTGGACCTCCGTGCATACATTTGCCAAGCATTACAATTTGCCTCTATATTCCAGATCCCGAGCAGGGTTTGCCACTGCTGTACTGCAAGGGATCCTAAACACACCATAATTTACCTTTATCCTCCTCCACTAGTTGGCTATGGTATTCTACCCAGTTGTTATGACTGCAGATGCATCCATGAAGGACATAGTACAGTTTTGTACCTACCATAAATGTAGATGTCCGAACTGGATAGCATCTGCAGTCAGGATTACCCTCCCTCCTTCACCCCTGTGGTACTGCTAGGGTGTTTACCCTCCTAATAGCTAGCTGGTGGGGAGTCTTTTATGGTGTATTTGTTTGTATATATGTACATACATGCTTATGTTTGTGTTTACCTCTATCTTTTGGAAACATTGGCATCTATCCAAAATTTTAGCCTTCAGGAGGGCTACTGGCATCTGGGGCAAGAAACACTGAGGAAAATGGCATCGGCTGATGCCTTTATACCCGAAGACCAACAGAGATGACGTCGGGTGAAGTGCGACATCAGCGAAGCGGACCGGACTTTGGAATCCGGCCGACTGAAGGGCTGCCTGACGACAGGACAACCCAGTTGTTATGACTGCAGATGCTATCCAGTTCGGACATCTACATTTATGGTAGGTACAAAACTGTACTTTCTTCGTGTTTCACTGTTGCAGTCATTAAATTTGGGTAATCTGCTGGCAGGTTGCCCTCAGTCAGCCTGAATTCCAAAGTCTTGGGTCCTGCGTCGGTTGCTGTCTCCTCTTCCATGACGTCAGGTCATCAGGGGTATAAAACATGCAGCCAACGCCATTTTCTTTAGTCTTTCTTGTTGCCCGTTGCGCGAAGCAGAAGCATTTTGCAAGTGCCAGTTGGCCGACTACTGAAATATTCGAGTTTGAGTTTCAGAACCGAAGTCTTCACTAAAGCTAGGTACCCCATTGGGGAAACTTTTTTCTTGCTTTTTACCGATGTCAGAAAAAGTTAATAATTGTATTACTTGTGGGAAGCAAATACCTCATAAGGATTTCCATTTATACTGTATTCCTTGCCTAGGCCCTGATCACAATGTGCCTGGCTGTTGGTTTTGTGCTAGATTTAACCAACGCACTGTTAAGCATCGGTATATTTTTTGCATCAAAGTATTTTGGAAACAGATTTAACTACCGAGAAATGTCGTCGGATAGCAATCCGACTACCGGAGTACATAAAAAACAGAAAGAAAAGGACAGAGAAAGGCAGTCGAGATCCAAAACAGACAACAAAGCTTCTCCTAAGCCAGTCGCCGGTTTGCTGGTACTCAGTGAGGCACTTTTGCAGCCCCTGATACCCGCTACCTTTGAGTCGCAGGCCTCTACAGACACCCTTGTGGAGTCTGGCATGCCGCAAGATACTCAAGGTATTGGACCAATGGATGTATCTCCCTCAGATGGGTCTGGAGCCGCTGAGCAGGCACCGGCTTCTGAGGGTATATTCAGACCTCAACGTTTGTATATCAAACCGACGACAGCTGCAAAACCAAAGACAAAAGCAACTTCTAAGACTAAAAAAATGATGCATGAGCCACGTGCACAGGCCTCTATGCCTAAAAAAGAGATGATCAAAATGGCTGAAGACCTTATTACCTTGATCAGGGGTACCCATCCCCCTCCAGATAAGAGGCCTAGGCAAGACACTGACTATGAATCTTCAGATCAGGTTTCTATTTCTTATGATTCCTCTTCTGATCAGGAATTATCTATACCTCCCTATGAGGATTCTGATGCTGAGGAGTCTATTCCATCTGCATCTCCTCCTGAGGATTATTCATTTGGAGAAACCTTGGATACTTTGAGGGAGCATTTTCACTTTTGGAGTCAAGACTTCTCAGAATCAAAAAAAAGGCTCAGGGATTTCCTCCTTTTCCCTCAGCACAGGCCTTTAACCATTCCCCCTATCCTAGACATTGTGGATGATGTGTTTTTGGAGTCAAGCTTGACCCCTGACTCCTTACCTCCGGCTCCCAGTAAGCCTGACAGATGTTAGGGTCCCTGACTCACATAAATTTGTATTTAGAAACCCTGCTGCTGATTCTGAAACTATTTCACAGGGTCCAAAGGGAGTTAAGGCCTCGACAGCAAAAAATCCTACCCCCTCTGACAGAGATTCAAGGGCATTGGACAGATGGGGAAAAAAGGTTTTTACATCTGCAACCTTGTCACTCAGGGCCTTAAACTGTCAATTTCACATGCTTAAGTACCAACAACATGTTATGGGATTGCTGAAACAGAAAATGATGTTGATTTCAGAATATGCAGAACATAAGGAATTGCAGGAATTATTGCATGCAGCTGAACAAGTAGGAAAGCATACTTTGCAATGTGGTTTTGATTCCTCAGAGGCCAACTGCAGGGCCACAGTTACTGCACCTGTGATTGGGAGGCATGCCTGGTTAAAGGAACAAAATTTGCCTGATCATGTTAAAGCTAAACTGCTAAATGCACCTTTCAGCATGATTCTTTGTTTGATATTAAGGCAAAAGAAGTTTTAAAGAAAATGGAAGACAAAGCTAAGTCTATGAAACTGTTAAAGACTTCTTACAAGTGCAGTTTCAGTAGACACTGGCCTACAAAAAATTGGTCCTTTCCTGTGTCAGACAGAGCTCAAAGGGGCAAATCCAGATGCCCTAAGGGTTCCAGATACCAGGCGCAAGATTCATACAGGTCAAAGCAATGGGACGCTTCCACCTCCAAATCTGGAGGAGATAAAGCGCAAACCTACAGAAAGCTATCCCAATGACTTCCCTTTTGGCAGTACCCATAGGGGGAAAATTAGCAATTTTTGCTAAAAATTGGCAGTTAATAACCCAGGACAAGTGGGTACTAAACATCGTATCACAGGGATACAGATTCCATTTCCACACTCTGCCAATGGCAAATGGTTGGCCAGATCTGCCAAAAAATCAATGGGCAGAGGCACAGAAACAGGTTACGTCCCTCATGGATATGGGGGCCATTCAGATAGTACCAGAACAGGAAAAAGGTCAAGGTTTTTACTCCAGACTGTTCTTGGTACCCAGAAAGGACAAGGCCTGGTGGCCAATACTGGATTTATCAATTTTGAACACATACCTGGACATTCCAAAATTCAAAATACTGACTTTGCAGCAGCTTCTGCCCATGCTGGGCAAGAATGCTTGGCTGGTGACTTTAGAACTAAAAGATGCATACCTGCATGTCCCAATAAGACAATCGTGCAGAAGATACCTCATATTCAAGGCTGGCTTAATGCATTACCAATTCTCTGTACTGCCCTTTGGGTTATCTACTACACCTAGGGTCTTTACAAAGTGCCTGGCACCAGTAATTGCATTTTGCAGACAAAGAAGTATACAAATATATCCTTACTTAGATGACTGTCTCATTCAAGCAGGGAACAAGGACACTCTTCTTTGACACCTGGCATTTGTGAAAAGGCTTCTAACATGTCTAGGGTACACAATAAACGAAAAGAAATCACAACTGGTACCCTCTCAAAAGATAACATTCCTGGGTGCAAGCTTGAATACAACTGCCCAGATGGCTTACCTCACGCCAGACAAGCAAAGGCAACTGACTACTTACTTCAAACTGATGGCAACAAAAACCCAGTCTTCTGCAAGACAAATTCTTCAGACTCTGGGCTTCATAGCATCCTGCATCCTACTGATTCCATATGCAAGACTGCATATAAGGAAACTTCAATGGTACCTAAAAAGTTTATGGAGTCAACATTCTCACAGTCTGGAAACAATTCCTCTCATTCCCTGCCTGCAATAGGAATTTCTATGGTGGGCAAAGGCATGTCACCAAAACATGGGATGGTCCTTCACTCTACCCCCTGCCAGCCAAACCTTAACAACAGACACATCAGATTATGCCTGGGGGGCCCACATGGCAGGAGTATGCATTCAGGGCATATGGACACCAAAACAAATGCATCTACATATCAACCAGAAAGAGATGCTAGCTGTTCAAAATGACCTAACAGCCTTCAGGGACTTACTTCATCCATTACAATTACTGATAAAGATGGACAACACCACAGTCATGTGGTATATAAACAAACAAGGGGCACACACTTATACCCCCGTTGCAGATTAGCCATGGCACTGTGGGACACAGCTTTGACCTGTCAGATACATCTTCAAGCTCAATTCCTGCCAGGAAAACAAAACACTCTGGCAGATGATTTAAGCAGAAACCTTTTGGACCCTCACAAGTGGAAACTATATCCACAAGTCTTCAGCATGATAACAGAGAAATGGGGGAGCCCAGACATAGATCTATTTGCCTCTCCTCAAAATTATCAGTTGAAAAGATTCTGCACAAGGACTTATCACAGATAAGCATGGAAAGTGGACGCCCTATCCTTCAGTTAGAAAAAACTATCAGTTTACGCCTTTCCTCCTCTGCCTCTTTTCCACAAGGTCCTCCTAAACGTCAGACGAGAAACCAAAGATGATACTAATTGCTCCGGACTGGCCCCGCCAACACTGGTACCCACTCCTAAGGAACTTGTCTCAATACCCAGCTTGGACCTTGCCTCAAAGACCATAACTACTGTCCCAGCAAAACAATCAGATCCTGCACAATCAACTACATACCCTGAACCTGGCAGCATGGCTGATCACGTAGTCATACAAACAACACCTCTCAGTAAAGCTGTGATGGATGTCATTTTGGAAGCCAGAAGGCCTAGTACTAGAAAATCTTATGCTGACAAATGGAAGAGATTCTGTGCTTGGAATCAAGCACAAGGAACTGATACAGCAGAACCAAGTATTCCTCAGATATTGCAATGCTTAACTGAGATGCTTGACAAAGGCCTATCTTTCTCATCAATTAAAATCCATGGCTCTGCCATTTCGGCTCATTACAATACAGAGCCACCAATCTTTTCTCATCCTTTACTAAAGCAGTATCTTAGAGGAGCCAAAAATTTAAGGCATCCTAGAAGATCACCATTGCCTGCATGGGACCTCAATTATGTGTTGGAAAAGCTCACCCTGCCTCCATTTGAACCAGCTGCTACTGCTGATATAAAGTTCTTATGGAAAACAGATCTGCTACTAGCAATTACTTCAGCAAGAAGAGTTTCAGAGCTTCAGGAACTCATGGCTGTCGAGCCTTTTATCATATTTTACCCAGACAGGGTGTCTCTGAGGACAAACCCTACTTTTATGCCTAAGGTGGTTTCCAGTGTGGCTCTTAATCAAACAATTCATCTGCCAACCTTTTATCCAAATCCGCAGAAGAAGGGGGAGAGAATTCTGCATTCCTTGGACATACACAGACAGCTAAGATTCTACTTCAGCAGGACTAAAGCTCTAAGAAAAGCTGAGCAACTACTGGTGGCATATGCTGCAGGATCAGAAGGCAAGGCTATTTCAAAGCAGACAATTTCAAAGTGGATAAGCCACTGCATATGTTTCTGCTACTTACACCACGGTAAACCTGTGCCCAAGGGCATTAGGTCTCATTCCACCAGAGCTGCAGCTACTTCAGCAGCCTTTCTTAGAGGAGTACCAACCAAAGACATTCTAGAGGCTGTTACTTGGAGTTCTGTGCACACATTTAGAAAGCATTACCATTTGCCTCTCTACTCTAAATCCAGGGCAGGCTTTGCCACTGCAGTTCTGCAGGGCCTTATAGCTGCTCTTAATGCTGTTTAGCTCAAGCCTCCCAACCATAGCTTTGGGATTCCACCCAAATGTAATGACTGCAACAGTGAAACATGAAGAACATAGTACAGTTGTGTACACTTACCATAAATGTAGATGTTCGAGTGTATTCACTGCTGCAGTCCAGGTTACCCTCCTGCCATCCCCCTGTGATTTGGAGTTTATCTTTCCTTCTCTATCTTCTACAACCTATGTGGTGTATTTGCTTCTAGATGAAGGTAAAGTTTATATTGATGCATATATATATATATATATATATATATATATGTATATATATTTTTTTTTTTGCTACATTTTTTGGGGGTACTTGACATTGGGGGCAAGAAAAACTAAAGAAAATGGCATCGGCTGCATGTTTTATAACCCTGGTGACCTGACGTCATGGAAGTGGAGACAGCAACCAACGCAGGACCCAAGACTTTGGAATTCAGGCCAACTGCGGGCAAGCTGCCAGCAGATTACCCAAATGTAATGACTGCAACAGTGAATACACTCTAACATCTACATTTATGGTAAGTGTACACAACTGTACTTTCTGAACCTACAGCATCAAAAGGTCACCATTACCTATAATAATTTTCCAATTGTCCTTTTAAACTTGCTTGATAGTTTTATTATCCAAAGACATATTAATATCCATAGAAAAAGAATGGTCTCGTTGCAAAATATTTCTAGTTGACAGACAACCTCAACTTAAAATGGGTTTAAATACTTTAAATCTGTTTACTTTCACTTTTTCTATAAATGTATCTAAAATAGATTCACAAAACCTTCTGTTAAGAAGCAGTTCTTTCAAAAAAAAATCTTCTTCAAATAGTCTTTGACAATTTAATAAATTCTCCTGTTGCTACATTTTTTTTTCGTATTAAGGGGATGAGTTCTGCTATAATGGACATAGTTATTAATAAACATAGGTTTCCCATATAATATAAAAAATTCCACTTCTCCACATCCAATATAATATTTAGGTCTATAAAATTAAGCATTAGACCCAAACTACCTACAGTAAATTTCAAAATATCAGTGCTATAGCTCAGAAATAACAAAAATTAATTACACTCATTTCTGTTTCCTTTCCATACAAGGAAAAGATCATCCATGTAACATTTATAAGAAGTAACATTAAACATTAAATAGAGGGTGTGTATAAAGAAACATCTCCTACTACCCCAGTACTATATTCACAGAAACAGGTGCCATAGCAGCACCCATACCTACTCTGCCTTTTTATGGAAATACTCGTCTATGAAAACAAAAAAAATGTATTTTGAAAACATTTCTAATAAACAAATAAAATCACTTGCATTGTACTGGGTGACATATTACTTAAAAATGATCTAGTCCATTCAATCCTCCTGTCTGGTGGGATCACCAAGTACAACCTACTGATGTAAAGAGTTAATACCAAAGTTTCATCACTACTTAATGATATAATGCCTAAGTTCCAATAGGTCCTAAGAATCTTTTGTGCCACTGGATTTAAATATTTATATAACCATAATGCAATAGATTCCATTTTAGAAACTTTGGCTGATATAACGGCCTAAAAGGCAGATTATATACATTTTTTATGAATCTTTAGTATTCAAAAATTCCCAAATGTGAATAATTACCCACCAAAATGCATAGGTTTTGAAACCTACACATGAGCTCAGTCAGTTCATGTAATAAATCATCTAATCTCTTATATGAATTAGTAATAAATAATAAATCTACTTGTTGATAAAATGTATCAACACTAAGTATATCAAGTATGATTTGTTTGTATTTGTTATTCATAATAATTAGACCGTTATGTTTGTCCACTTTCATAAAGCAGACTTCGTTCATATTCTGCCGTTCAATTAATGTTTTAACACCTTCCTTAGACAAATTGTAAGAACAATTGCCAGAGAGAATAACTAAGAGAGTCCTATTATCTTGTCCATATGTATGTAAAAACATTTTTAATATAGAATTCAAAGCTGGATTTTGCCTTCAGGCTATGCAAATTTACTTAAGACTTTGATAGATTTGAGACTTTATGTACATAAGTTAAATTTGGATTTTATGTTTCCTCAGTTGTCTAATACTTTACATGAACCTGTTAACAATTATGCAAAAAATGTTTTAATCCAACTTTGAATTGTCTATCACAGCACATATTGAGAATATTCCAGCAAGCACTAAAGGACCTGTTATGTACTTTTGCGCTCACTATAAGCCAAAGGAGCTCCGGGTAAAGGAGTACTGCTGCCTTCTCTCAAGTACTGGGATGAATGTGGTAGAACTGAATAGAACGTGGTAGAACTCTTGCCTCAAAGACCATAACTACTGTCCCAGCAAAACAATCAGATCCTGCACAATCAACTACATACCCTGAACCTGGCAGCATGGCTGATCACGTAGTCATACAAACAACACCTCTCAGTAAAGCTGTGATGGATGTCATTTTGGAAGCCAGAAGGCCTAGTACTAGAAAATCTTATGCTGACAAATGGAAGAGATTCTGTGCTTGGAATCAAGCACAAGGAACTGATACAGCAGAACCAAGTATTCCTCAGATATTGCAATGCTTAACTGAGATGCTTGACAAAGGCCTATCTTTCTCATCAATTAAAATCCATGGCTGTGGCATTTGGGCTGATTACAATACAGAGCCACCAATCTTTTCTCATCCTTTACTAAAGCAGTATCTTAGAGGAGCCAAAAATTTAAGGCATCCTAGAAGATCACCATTGCCTGCATGGGACCTCAATTATGTGTTGGAAAAGCTCACCCTGCCTCCATTTGAACCAGCTGCTACTGCTGATATAAAGTTCTTATGGAAAACAGATCTGCTACTAGCAATTACTTCAGCAAGAAGAGTTTCAGAGCTTCAGGAACTCATGGCTGTCGAGCCTTTTATCATATTTTACCCAGACAGGGTGTCTCTGAGGACAAACCCTACTTTTATGCCTAAGGTGGTTTCCAGTGTGGCTCTTAATCAAACAATTCATCTGCCAACCTTTTATCCAAATCCGCAGAAGAAGGGGGAGAGAATTCTGCATTCCTTGGACATACACAGACAGCTAAGATTCTACTTCAGCAGGACTAAAGCTCTAAGAAAAGCTGAGCAACTACTGGTGGCATATGCTGCAGGATCAGAAGGCAAGGCTATTTCAAAGCAGACAATTTCAAAGTGGATAAGCCACTGCATCTGTTTCTGCTACTTACACCACGGTAAACCTGTGCCCAAGGGCGTTAGGTCTCATTCCACCAGAGCTGCAGCTACTTCAGCAGCCTTTCTTAGAGGAGTACCAACCAAAGACATTCTAGAGGCTGTTACTTGGAGTTCTGTGCACACATTTAGAAAGCATTACTATTTGCCTCTCTACTCTAAATCCAGGGCAGGCTTTGCCACTGCAGTTCTGCAGGGCCTTATAGCTGCTCTTAATGCTGTTTAGCTCAAGCCTCCCAACCATAGCTTTGGGATTCCACCCAAATGTAATGACTGCAACAGTGAAACATGAAGAACATAGTACAGTTGTGTACACTTACCATAAATGTAGATGTTCGAGTGTATTCACTGCTGCAGTCCAGGTTACCCTCCTGCCATCCCCCTGTGATTTGGAGTTTATCTTTCCTTCTCTATCTTCTACAACCTATGTGGTGTATTTGCTTCTAGATGAAGGTAAAGTTTATATTGATGCATATATATATATATATATATATATATATGTATATATTTTTTTTTTTTTGCTACATTTTTTGGGGGTACTTGACATTGGGGGCAAGAAAAACTAAAGAAAATGGCATCGGCTGCATGTTTTATACCCCTGACGACCTGACGTCATGGAAGAGGAGACAGCAACCAACGCAGGACCCAAGACTTTGGAATTCAGGCCAACTGCGGGCAAGCTGCCAGCAGATTACCCAAATGTAATGACTGCAACAGTGAATACACTCTAACATCTACATTTATGGTAAGTGTACACAACTGTACTTTCTGAACCTACAGCATCAAAAGGTCACCATTACCTATAATAATTTTCCAATTGTCCTTTTAAACTTGCTTGATAGTTTTATTATCCAAAGACATATTAATATCCATAGAAAAAGAATGGTCTCGTTGCAAAATATTTCTAGTTGACAGACAACCTCAACTTAAAATGGGTTTAAATACTTTAAATCTGTTTACTTTCACTTTTTCTATAAATGTATCTAAAATAGATTCACAAAACCTTCTGTTAAGAAGCAGTTCTTTCAAAAAAAAATCTTCTTCAAATAGTCTTTGACAATTTAATAAATTCTCCTGTTGCTACATTTTTTTTTCGTATTAAGGGGATGAGTTCTGCTATAATGGACATAGTTATTAATAAACATAGGTTTCCCATATAATATAAAAAAAAATCCACTTCTCCACATCCAATATAATATTTAGGTCTATAAAATTAAGCATTAGACCCAAACTACCTACAGTAAATTTCAAAATATCAGTGCTATAGCTCAGAAATAACAAAAATTAATTACACTCATTTCTGTTTCCTTTCCATACAAGGAAAAGATCATCCATGTAACATTTATAAGAAGTAACATTAAACATTAAATAGAGGGTGTGTATAAAGAAACATCTCCTACTACCCCAGTACTATATTCACAGAAACAGGTGCCATAGCAGCACCCATACCTACTCTGCCTTTTTATGGAAATACTGTCTATGAAAACAAAAAAAATGTATTTTGAAAACATTTCTAATAAACAAATAAAATCACTTGCATTGTACTGGGTGACATATTACTTAAAAATGATCTAGTCCATTCAATCCTCCTGTCTGGTGGGATCACCAAGTACAACCTACTGATGTAAAGAGTTAATACCAAAGTTTCATCACTACTTAATGATATAATGCCTAAGTTCCAATAGGTCCTAAGAATCTTTTGTGCCACTGGATTTAAATATTTATATAACCATAATGCAATAGATTCCATTTTAGAAACTTTGGCTGATATAACGGCCTAAAAGGCAGATTATATACATTTTTTATGAATCTTTAGTATTCAAAAATTCCCAAATGTGAATAATTACCCACCAAAAATGCATAGGTTTTGAAACCTACACATGAGCTCAGTCAGTTCATGTAATAAATCATCTAATCTCTTATATGAATTAGTAATAAATAATAAATCTACTTGTTGATAAAATGTATCAACACTAAGTATATCAAGTATGATTTGTTTGTATTTGTTATTCATAATAATTAGACCGTTATGTTTGTCCACTTTCATAAAGCAGACTTCGTTCATATTCTGCCGTTCAATTAATGTTTTAACACCTTCCTTAGACAAATTGTAAGAACAATTGCCAGAGAGAATAACTAAGAGAGTCCTATTATCTTGTCCATATGTATGTAAAAACATTTTTAATATAGAATTCAAAGCTGGATTTTGCCTTCAGGCTATGCAAATTTACTTAAGACTTTGATAGATTTGAGACTTTATGTACATAAGTTAAATTTGGATTTTATGTTTCCTCAGTTGTCTAATACTTTACATGAACCTGTTAACAATTATGCAAAAAATGTTTTAATCCAACTTTGAATTGTCTATCACAGCACATATTGAGAATATGCCAGCAAGCACTAAAGGACCTGTTATGTACTTTTGCGCTCACTATAAGCCAAAGGAGCTCCGGGTAAAGGAGTACTGCTGCCTTCTCTCAAGTACTGGGATGAATGTGGTAGAACTGAATAAAATTGCCTGATTCATGGTCCATTCTGTTCCTAGGCTAGAGCACCACTGTACCTCTCAAGAAAACCTACATTTGCTCCAATCAGTCTGTGGCTTTGTTATCTTCTGGAACGTTAATATATCCCATCCTGCAATATAACCACTCTCTGCACTTATGTCCCACTTTATGCCAAACCTATACACTAGGTCACTTCGTAACTCCATAGTGATGAATTTACCATGATCATATCTTTATCTAAAATCTTCTTTGGGTGCTACACCAAATCTTTGCCCTGTTGGGCTCTTAAGATATGGAACTCTTTTCCTGTTCAAATCAATTTAAGGATAGCTTCCAGTATACTGCAAAAGTCTATTTGTAAATGCCAACACTAGTTCAGTGGTTGCTGGCACTATCCAACATATCAGATTGTACCAGAAGTAATAGCTAAGCTGTAGCCTTGTCTTCATTAATCCAACAGCGTGTTTTTGTAGTAGCAAAGTCTGTAAAATGCTATCTGTGTCTTTATACTGTTTTTTTAAGGATTTCATCAAACTCAGTAAATTGTTGGTCGGACTGCACATTATTTTTTCTTTTTTAATATTTATTAGAATTACACAGTAAATTATGCAACATCCTGTAGACTCACTCCAACAAAGTAATATTATAAAAACAGTATTTCCTTAAAATATTTCATTATTTTTTTAATTTCTGATAATGCAATGATATGTTTTTCATTACACCACATTTTCCGGTTTAACAAGTACAACCTCCACATGGTAATTTTTGTTGTTTTTCTATACTATTTCAATATTTCTGTCATATTTTGACCTAACATGTTCATCATCCTTTTTCTGCTGTATTGGCAATCCATCTGCTTGCTATTTCAGTCAGTGTCAGTAACTCAACAAGTAGCACGCTCACCTTTTGTGAGGGAAGATCAGAAAGCTGTGGATTCTCTTCCCACCACAGATTCTGACACTGCAGTACACCATTGGGGGGGGGGGGGTTGATTCATTCCTGAGTGTGCTATCCTTCTGATGGGATGTCAAACTTAGGCCTTATCTACCTGAATTGGTGTTGGTGTTGGTGTATGTAAAAGATTCTGTGAGACTTACCAAAAAAAGTGACGTTCCCTGGTGTCCTGGTTAGATTTCCCCTTGTCAGTTTGTGTATCACCTCAGGTATCCGCAGGCCACTGGCCTAGTGGGACTAATCTGGTCAACAAATCTCTTTCATGTTGCCTGTTGCCTTTAGCCTAACCATACCTTTGTCAGCCAGATCTTCAGCCAGATCATCATTTGTTACAGTCCATATAGTTCTTTTGCACCAACTTTTCATCCCTTAGCTGTCTAACCCCTGCTGCTATTAAAACAATCCTGTTCTCTAATATTATGGCCACTGTTTACCTACAGTCTCTGTACCCCATAAGGAGAAGGTCCAAGTCCTCTCCCTTATTTTCCATAAACCATCTTTTAACTGTCGAGGGCCTTATCCAATGCTTTCTGGACTTCTGTACATGAAGCTGCTGTGTCTCTCTCTGCACACACCACGTTGTCATGAGACTACCATCCTTTTTTTTCACCTTCACTGGTATTCTGTACTACCAATGCAAGAAACCTTCAGTGGGCATCCTCTGGAGCAGAGATGGAATTTTTTTTTTATAGAAAGCTGTGAAACTTCTTATTAAAATCTTCATTCTGATACTTGCTTTCTTTTTATCCATCTCTTCTTTGGTTCTTCTGCTTCTGGCTCTTCCAAAGATGTAGATAAATCATTCATATTCTACCTTTCTTCCCCATACACCATCCTCATATGTCCTTTCCTTTCTCCAGTCTATTCTGTTGTTTGCCATGCTTTCATACTATTGTTTGGGTCAATTTAATTGGTACTTACTGTGATGCCTGTGCCCTGGCCCAGCAATCAAGGAGCCTCAATCCTCACCACTAACAGCAGAGAGGGCTTCTCATATATGAGGAAATGATAACAAATACACACAGTAAAATGCAATTTCCCTTAAGAGCACACAGGTCACAGTCAGTCTGGGGCTGGTCTCTGCCTTGCACTCCAGGTCCTCAATAAGACTCCCCACTGGCACAGCTATAGGGTCCAGATCTCAGCTTAGTGGGCAAGCTAAAACCTCTAGCACCCTCTCTGTCCAGCCAGTGCTTTGTGTCCCTGCTCAAGTAGCTGACACATACACACACACAAACACACACACACACACACACACAGACACGCACTTTGAGAAGAATTTATACAACCACACAGACACTCCTGGGGAAGGCTGTCACAGATTCTCCAGTTGTGCCCCTTTCTCCCAGACTGTACGGTAGTTCCACTCGCCACCACCCACTAATACTTATCAGCTACTCTAAGGCCCTTAAAAGGGTCCAGTTATTACTGTGCAATATTATTATCCAATTGGTAGTATGACTAAGCAATCAAGGCTTATTAGAGTGACTTGGTACAGGATCCTTATATACATGCAATGTACTCTTAGAGCTTAACTTATCTCTGTATAAAACAGCCACAGTTAAAAGGGTTTACAAATATTTAATAATAAATAATTAAAAACACAAGACAATACTTTCTACTACACAGTGCTAGTCAAGAGTTCAGAGATCACAGAGAAATACTTAAAATAACAAAGTAGTAAAGTTCTGACATCACAGAAAAACAGTTAGTCTAATCTTTCTAGTTCCTAGCTATTTCTAAAAGAAAACACAAGTCTAAGATAACTTACATATGAGCAAGACAGTGCTGTGAGTTAGATGGTCAAGACAAAAATGCTTAATGCCTTCTGAGTCCGTCTGTTTAAATTGAAATTGTAGTTCTGATAAACATTACATAATTTTTCACAACTTCCTATGGTTCCCATGCCAACAGAAACTGCATGTATACTCTTTTACACCTCGGCAGAAACCAGAGCAATAAAAATGCATTTGAATGTTTTTTTATAGATTCATAGATTAGTACTAAGCTAACTGCCCTTGCAAGCCATTTTAAGCCTAGCCAATTATCCCTTGTGATATTCAAACCCTGCACCTTGTGTTTGTAAGGCAAACACCTTAACCATTAGGCCACCCTCCCAACCCTAGCAATTTAACTCTTGGTTAAAACAATAGAATGTGCTAGCCCAGACGGAATGACTCTGAATCTTTAACTACAAAGGGCAGACATGAAATAAGTCTAACTTCAAAGGACATACTTGAAATGCTTGTCTTAGCTTTCTTTACAGCAGAGGGCAATGTTGTACATTTTTTTGAAGTTCAACATTTCACAGCATATTCTTTCATCTAAGAAAACAAGCCTGTATTTCAACATTCATATTTACAAATGACAGAATTATGTACCAAATTCTATATGACTAGGCTGGCAGCCTTCATCCATCTCTACCAGTCTTCACCCCCCCCCCCAGAGAACTCAAGCTAGTTTTTCAAGTGACCCTTGAGAAATGCTGCTTGAGAGGGTGAGGTCGATCTGAATATACCTACCCCATCCCCTGTCTTGGGAGCCCATCTGCATTGGCATTGCTACTCCCACTGCTTTCCTGCACTGACATATCATATACTTACAACCCTAGGCTCCATCTTAGCAACTTGGTATTTTGCTGGCTGGCTCTGTTTAACCATATTAGGGGGTTATGATCTGTCATAACAGTGAATTTTCTTCCATACAGGTAAGGCTGAAGTTTCTGCAATGCCCACACTGTGGCTAGACATTCCTTTTCTACAGGTGCATAGCATTCCTCCCTGGGTTGGAGCCTATGATTGAGATAAACCACTGGGTGCTCTTCTCCCTCTGAAGAAATCAGGCTAAGTACAGCCCCTACCCCATGGTTTGAAGCATCCACCTGCACAACAACTTATTTGCTGTAATCTGTACTGGCACAGGGGGGGGGGGCTCCCAAAGCTTCTTTAAGCTTCTGGAATGCCTGCTGCCATGCTGGGGTCCACACTACCTTATCTGGCCTGTTCTTCCTTGTTAGGTCTGAGAGGGGAGCAGCTATGGTAGTATAACTGGGGATGAACTTTCTGTAGTACCCTGCTGTCCTTAAAATGCCCTCACCTGCTTTTTAGTAACAGGTGCAGGCCATACCTGAATGGCTTCCATGTTGGCAGGTTCTGGCCTTATCTTACCACTCCCTAATCTATGTCTTAGGTAGGAGACCTTCGCCATACCCACCTGACATTTGCTCAGCTTAATGGTCAACCCTGCCCTCTGTAGTCTGCCTAGCAATTCCGTAACATGCTGAAGGTGCTCTGGCTAGGAATGGCTGTAGATGGCAGTATCATCTAGGTTAGCAAGGGCAAACCCTCCTGCTCCTGCTAGGATATTATATACCAGCCTCTGGAAAGTCGCTGGGGCATTTTTCATCCCAAAGGCCATCTCGTGGACTCACACAAGCCAAAAGAAGTCACAAAAGCTGACTCCTCTCTAGCATTGGGAGTCAAGGGCACCTGCCAGTAACCCTTGGTAAGATCAATGGTTGTAAGATACATAGCACCAGCCAGCTGCTCTAGGGCCTCATCTGTCCTAGGCATGGGGTAAGCATCTGACTCTGTGTGACTATTTAATTTCCTGTAGTCCACACAGAACCTGGTGCTGACATCCTTCTTTGGCACCAGCACCACTGGGGAGCCCCAGGGACTGTTGGACTCTTGAATCACCCCTAGTTCCAACATCTCCTGTACCTCCTCCCTCAGAGTCTGTTTGATTCTCTCAGGCACTGTATAAGGGGCCTGCCTAATAACCCTTTGAAAGCCTGTATCCATCTGGTGCTGCCCCAGGTGGGTGCACCCTGGTTTCCCAGTGAACATGTCCCAAAATTCCTGCAACACTGCTCAGATTTCTCAAACCTGGGTAGGAGATAGCTGCTGGGACATTGGTACCCCATCCACTGAGGTGTCAGCCCGAGCCTCACTGAGGAGATCAGTCCCCAGATCTCCCTCAGACTCCTTCTGCAATCCACTGCAAATGTTCAGCACAATGACCTCCCTATCAGGGTAAGGTCATGTTAACATGGTACAATTTGTGCCCCTGCCTTCTGCCTAGCAGTTCCACCATGTAGTTAACATCACTTTAACTTTCTTACCACCTTGTAGGGGACCCTCTCAAGCTGCTTGCAGCTTGTTGTGTATGACAGGAATGAGAACCATTATCTGCTGCCCTACAGCATACTCTCTAGCTCGAGCATTCCTGTCATACCACACCTTTTTCTGTTGTTGGGCTTCTGCCAGGTTCTTCTGGGCCAAGCCCATTAGTTCCCAGAGCCTTGTCCTGAGGTTTAGGACGTGTGTCACAACAGACTCCTTGTAAGACTCGCACTCACCTTCCTACTCATCTCAAATTAAATCTAGAGGTCCCCTCACCCTATGCCCATACAGCAACTCAAAGGGTGAAAAACCTGTGGATTCCTGGGGAACTTCTCTGTAAGCAAACAACAGATGGGGCAAATATTTGTCTTACTCCCTCTTAAACTGACCTGCAAATGCCCGTAGCATGGACCTGATTGTAGAGTTTAACCTCTCAACAAGAACATTAGTCTGGGGATGGTAGGGGGTGGTCTTCATGTGCTTCACCCCACAGGACTTCCACAGACAAGCCAGCAGGTCTGACATGAAATTGGCACCTCTGTCAGTCAGTATTTCTTTGAAAATCTCTAACAAAGCATTTGCCACTTTCTCTGCCTCAATGGAGGACAAAGCCACTGCATCAGGGTATCATGTAGCATAATCCACTAGGATATACTTTTTCCCTCGGAACTTGGGGTACTCAAAGGACCCACAATATCCATAGCTACCTTCTGAAATGGCTCCTCAGTCATAGGCAAAGGCATCAAAGTCTCCTGCCCTGCCTACCTTTTGGCACTGCTCACAGGTACTGCAGTACCCTGTTACATCTCTGGAAATTCCAGGCCAATATAAGTTCTGCATAATATGCCTCTTTGTACGTTTTATGCCCATATGACCTGCAAAGGGAATATCATGGGTTATGGCTAGAAGCACCAGATGGTAGGCTCTAGGCACTACCAAATGCTGTACTCTCTCGCCTTCTAGCCCTCCCTCAGGGGTCCACTCTCTGTATAATAACCCTTTGTCCCAGTATACAGATTCCCCCTTTCCTTGAGAATCAGATGCCTCCCTAGCTACCTGTCTCACTCCTTGCAATGTAGGGTCTGAGAGCTGAGCCTTTCTCAACTCTCTCTTTGTAACCCTTCCCAGCTCCCCTTCTACAGGAAGTCTGGCATCCTCTGACAGTGGTGCTTCACTGTCAGCCTGGGTACTACTACTCGCATCTACCTTTGCAGTCACTTTGTACAAGGGAACATCAGTACCCACAAGCAGCTGTGGCTCACATTCAATCTCACTGCTGCTGGGTAGCTCCCTCCCTGAAGTAACCAGTTCACCAGTCCTGGCTGCAAGTATGCAGTCTGTCTGGGTTTCTCCCAGGCTACCAAATCCACATGCTTGTCTCCTAGCCTCACTGAGTGTAACTGTATAAGCACATGGCACTGCCTCATCCAAATCCTTCCCTCTCAGGACATCTGCAGGATGGTAGTTTAGTACCCTGTTGTCTCACGACAACCTACTATTGGCATTTTGTCTTTCCCACTTACTGGCTCCCTCACCTTTTGTTCCCCATCTTGCCTCTGTGGACATCTGTATGCCACATGGCCCCACTGGTTGCATTCAAAACATTTAACACTAGCTCCTGGATGTGTACCTGGACTAGTGCCTTCCCCCGCTACTGGCAGATTCTGTTGGGGCAGTCTGTGCTGCCCACCATGGGTTCCTTTAGACCCATGAGCAGTACTGTGGGTCCCTTTCCTGTGCAGGGCTGCCCTGCTTGCCAGATATAGGTCTCCCTTCTTCCCCAACTCATCTGAAGTAGCACATTGTCTATTAGCTAACCGGATCCTCATGTCCTCAGGCAAAGTGCTAAGGGCTTGTTCCCTCACCAAAAGGTCTGCCAGCCCTTCCAAAGTGGTGACCTGACATCCACTCACCCACCTATGGAAATAAGTGCTCAGTTCAGCAACATATTCACACACACTTTCATCTGCCTTGCGTCTATGCTCACAAAACTTTTTCCTATACGTTTCAGTTGTTAGCTTAAAAACTCTAATAGACAATATTTTACAGCAGTATAATCAAAACATGCAATATCAGACATTTTAGATAATACAGTTACAGCTTTACCATGGAGTCAGGAACTGTACCCAGAGCCCTTGGTCAACTTCATACTGTTTACATACCCTCTCAAACATATGAATGAAACTATCAAAATTATCTCCTCTCTGTAAACTGTGGAAGAAATTTACTGACATTTTGTGCTTCTGGGGTCCATTTACTCCCTTCTCCATTACCTCCATGACTCTGGTGAAGAGTCAGCATCTCCTTCTCATACTGCCTCTGCTTCCTTTTTTCCTCAGCCTCCAGGTGTAGCAGTTTCTCATTCTCCTCACTCTCTAGACGCCTCAGTCTCTCAGCTGCTTCTAATTCCACATGCCTGGCCTCCAACTCAAGTCTCTTTAGCTCCAGCTGGATTTTTCAGTCCACTGCAGAAAAGTTGAGCTGTCCATTCTCTGAGGGTATTATATCTCTACTGCCAGTCTGATTGTCCTCCTGGTTGCTGTTTTCTAATGCAGCTGTAACCAAGGCTGCAATCAGGTCTGCCTTAGTCAGGTTTCCATGCACCAGTCCCGTAGCCTGGCACATCTCTGCCAGCTGGCTCCTTGTCAGCTTTCCCTACTCCTCTGCTGACATGCTGCCTGCTCACCCTGACTAACTAAGCTAACAAAATAAATAAAACAGTTGTGATCTGAACTTTGAGTATTCACTGTGTGGCTGCTTTAGAGTACAAAACACCTTTAAAGCTTACTGTACACAAGCTACAGGATTCACTCTACCCACACCACTATGAATCAGTTAGTATTTGCCAACTAATTAATATGTGATGTGGCTATCCCACAGCTACCAAACACAAATGTGATGTGGATATCCCAACTACTGTCACCACAAATGTGATGCCCGTGCCCTGGCCCAGCAGTCAAGGAGCCTTAATCCTCATCACTAACACCAGAGAGGGTGTTTCATATATGAGGAAAGGATAACAAATACACACAGTAAAGTGCAGTTTCTTTTAAGAGCACACAGAGATCACAGTCAGTCCGGGGCACACAGAGATCACAGTCAGTCTGGGGCTGGTCACTCCCTTGCTCTCCAGGTCCCCAATAAGACTCCTCACTGGCACAGCTATAGGGTCCAGATCTCAGCTTAGTGGGCAAGCTAAAACCTCTAGCACCCTCTCTGTCCAACCAGTGCTTTATGTCCCTGCCCAAGTAGCTGACACACACACACACACACACACACACACACACACACACACACACACACACACACACACACACACACACACGCACACACACACATGCACTTTCAGAAGAATTTATACAACCACACAGACACTCCTGGGGAAGGCTGTCACAGTTTCTCCAGCTATGCCCCTTTCTCCCAGACTATATGGTAGTTCCACTTGCCACCACCCACTAATACTTATCAGCTACTCAAAGGCCCTTAAAAGGGTGTCCAATTACTACTGCTCAATATTATTATCCAGTTGGTAGTATGACTAAACAGTCAAGGCTTATTAGAGTGACTTGATGCAGGATCCTTATATATATGCAAGGTACTCTTAGAGCTTAACTTATCTCTACACAAATTAGCCATAGTTAAAAGGGTTTAAAATATTTAATAATAAATAATTAAAAACACAAGACAATACTTTCTATTACACAGCTAGTCAAGAGTTCAGAGATCAATGAGAAATACTTAAAATAACAAAGTAGTAAAGTTCTGACATCACAGAAAAACAGTCTAATCTTTCTAGTTCCTAGCTATTTCTAAATGAAAACACAAGTCTAAGATAACTTTCATATGAGCAAGACAGTGCTGTGAGTTGGATGGTCAAGACAAAAATGCTTAATGCCTTCTGATTCTCTCTGTTTAAATTGAAATTGCAGTTCTGATAAACATTACATCATTCTTCACAACTTCCTGGGGTTCCCAGGCCAAGAGAAACTGCATCTACATTCTTTTACACCTAGGCAGAAACCAGAGCAGTAAAAATACATTTGCATGTTTAAATCTAGCAATATAACTCTTGGTTAAAACCATACTAAGAATGTGCTAGCCCAGATGGAATGACTTTGAATATTTAACTTCAAAGGACAGACATGAAGTAATTCTAACTTCAAAGGACAGACATGAAATGCTTGTCTTAGCTTTCTTTACAGCTTAGGGCAATGTTACATTTTTTTGAAGTTCATTTCACAGCATATTCTTTCATTTAAGAAAACAAGCCTGTATTTCATCATTTATATTTACAAATGACAGAATTATGTACCAAATTCTATTTGACTAGGCTGGCAGGCTTCACCTATCTCTACCAGCCTTCACACTTACGCATTATTGCAACCACTTTGCACATCGGGCCATGGTTGCAACTTCTTGGTCATCCACTTCACAGCACCTCCCAAACTACATGAGGAAATGACAGCAGGGCTTACTGACAGAGACAGACACAGATAAACAATAGGAGGCAGAAAAATAACATTTCTGGACACGGAGAATGAGTGGCTCTTCCTGCAGCCAGGACAGCCATTTCATGTAATTTGCCATGAAATGCTATTACTTCATGAAAGTCATCACTGAGCCAGATGGGAGAGTCACACTGGTTACAGTGTTTTGAAATAGGGAAGGTGACCTTTCACTTTTTCAAGAATGACATGGGGCTGAGGACATTGTGTCTCCCTCTCAGAATGGTGTACAGTTTTGAAACTGAAGTGCACAGTTCCAAAAAGTAAGCAGGGGTTACAACAGCTACGGGGACTGAGCTAAGCGGGAGAAGGAGCACTGTCCAAAGACTTTGCTGGGACAAAGCTGTCTGTATTGTCACTTACACACGAAGGCTGTTTCCTGTTTTTATGAAAAGAAGCCCACATTTTATATAGAAAGTTTACAAAAATAAGTGAATACAAATACCAGCGGAAATGCACGTTTATGTAATACTCCTTCGCACTTCATGACAACTGACAGAAAGGAAGCATTTACAATCGGGCCACCATATACATTCCTGCTTTGTCTGGGAAAGTCAATCGTTTCAGTTTCTTTACAATCATGATATAGTCAGACCTCAATGTAACAGACAGTTACTTATTTAACCTGGCAACATCCGCATAAATTGAATGACTCATTCCTGCATCAAACGAAGAATGTTGACAGGTCAGACATGTGGTTGCAATAATACGCAAGTACTGTTTAATTTTATTAACCTTCCATAGAAAAGCCAATTACCCCTTCCTAGACCAGACTTATCTACTATTTCTTCAAATTCTTTAAACTAAAAGGGCTTTGCCATCCTTGCATTTCTTATAACATCTCCCAACTTTCACTGCCCCGAGCTCACTCCAACTTCATAATATTCTTCTTCAAGTCCCAGTTCTTCCTTCTAGTCCTAAACTACAGAACAGTAGCTGCCACATCTCAACACCAACTCTCATCTGCCTAGAAATGTGCATATTGTTTCATCAGTAGCTTTTTCCATGTCATTAAAGACACCACCCCATTCTCTATTTTTCATGATTCCTACTTATCCTAACATCTTTGTTTTCATAGTAATTGAGTCTTTGAGCCTAGCCCGTGATTGCAGTATTTCTTTTAAAGACTGGAAGCCTCCTCATTCCTCCTTTGCTGGTCACCTATATGCTTCTCTTACTTCCAAAACTGTTCCAAAAATGCTCAAAACCATTCTCATCCTTTGGGGAGCATGCATACTCTTGCCTAATTGTTACACAGCACTGACTGACTTTTCCCTCATTAATCAATATCCTAAGCTAAACCACTGTCAAACTCCCATGACTTGTCATATCACATACTTCACAGTTTATACTGTATTTTTTTGTACATCCATTAATACCACATCTGGCCTTCCTCATCTAACAACTTTGCCTACTTAACACAAATATAAGAACACATGAAGTATAACACCATTTGGATTTAATACTGCATCCTTTCTGGTCACCATCTCACCCCACCTCATTGCTGGGGGTTACTCCACTGTCTCCTGCCTCTTCATCGGTTATAAAGTCATCTGTCACCATTTCTGGTCATCTGTTTCCATTGACTGCATTGAAGTGGAATTCAAACGACCACCATTTTTACTTTCTTCCTGTAACTTTTGTATAAATGTGAATCGTATGCAGTAGTGCAGTGGCCCAAAAGACCTGCCTCTTTCATGCAAGTCTTGTAGAGCCACATCCACCATTTTCATAGCCACACTTTCTTTTTGTATGTTCAACATTGTGGACACCATTTACTTTTGTCAAACATGTTTGGAGCAGAATCTTCAACCTGTTAACATATGTGCTAACCCTAGTGAAACCTTTTGTTATTATCCCTTGCCACAGTAATCAGTCTTTAACTGTGTAGTTTCAGTTATAGGTGCTTCTGATTACCAGCCATGACAGTACAAATACAAATCTTCTGCAGTTTATTTATTGTATTCTATTTATTTTACATTTGATTACTGGGATAGTCTGACTGGACAACATGTCCATTTTCAGCAGAGTCCCAGGGAGAAAAGCTCTACACAGAAAAAAAATAAATAAATAACAAGTATTTCAAAAGATACTCAACATAAAAAAAGATTACAAGTAGTACCATACATGAGGCAGATAGGTAAAAGATAAACAACTGTACATAGAATATAAATTTACATAGCTGAATAGCAACACATATGTACTAATAAAGGTACAACTGGATAGAGGTGGTTAACATGAAAGGAGATATAAAATAACATTGAGTTGTATTTATACAAATTTTTGAAGGTTTGGAGAGTTCCCATTTGAGTGGATATGTATGAGTTAATAGTAACAAATACATGATCAACGGTTAAAGGATAGTAGAGTTAGTAAGAAGAAAGATAATCTAAGAGGAGTGGTAAATTCTTCGTCTGGGGTACAGCAAGGACAGAGCCATTTACTGGAGGGGTGTGTTTTTAGCGTTTGTTTAAATTTGGTTATGGAGGTGTTAGATGTGATGTTAACAGGTAGAAAATTCCAGATCTTGGCAATATAATGAGAATAGGTGGATTCTCCAGCACTAGTGTGTGCTGTTGAGATCCATAAGAGGGGCTTGTTGTTAGGATGCAGTACTCTACTACAGGGATAAGGCTCTAAAAGGCCTTGGACTGATTTTTTTTTTTTTTTTGCAGAATGATAAAACATTTTGTAAGCCATGTTAAGCTGGGACAGATGTAAAAGTTGGAGAAGTTCTAACTAGTTTAATTTCTTTGGAGCAGAGCAATGGTGAGATCTGAAACTAGGGTGTGCTGCATACCTATCTTATTGTAACAGGATTCTAATTTTGCAGTTCAGTTTCCCTAAGGTTAATAAGGATAGGTAATGCATAATTGAGGTCAATGAGTTTGGGCAATAGCAATTCTTGCATTTTTTGTGAGATACTGCTTGTTCCTATGTAGTGTACATCATTTTTTGTGGACTTTTTTAATTGATTGAGAGATGTGGATGTCAAATCTCATATTGGTGTCTATTTCCACACCCATGTAAAAAGATCTTGTGGATATAGTAGCTTTATTGGGATGGAATAGCATGAGTTTTGTTTTATTGGGGTTTAATATTAAACGGGAGTTTGTTAGCCAGGACTCTGTTTTGGGAAAGGATGATTGAGTGAGTGCTTGTAGCTCTTGAAGGTTATTGCCAGCACATATTACTGTAGAATCATCAGCATATTGGATAATTGTTGCAGAAGGGGCTGTGGTATAGAGATTATTTATAAATATGGAGAAATGCAGTAGGCCAAGAATAGACCCTTGGGGAACTCCTAGGGTGACTGGAAGTAGGGGAGATAGACTTTGGTGGCAATGTACTGCTTGTTCTCTTCCAGTTATGTAGCTCTGGAACCAGGTAAGAGATGAATGTGATAAAGCCATGTCAGAGGAGGCATATAGGAGTTTGTCGAGATCCACCATATCAAAAGCTTTTGATAAGTCTAAAAAGATAGAGGATACATGCTTACATTATTCCTGTGGTTGTTAATTCTGTTTGTAAATGACAAAAGTGCAATGGTGGTGCAGTTTGTTCTTTAGTCCAATATTCCACGAAGACAGTAGGATTTTAGCACTCACGCTGTACTCCTTCCATCAACCTAGTGACATGGATATTTTCTGTGTTGCTTCTGCCTTCCAAATCTTTACACTTTGCTGTGATATCCTCAACACTCCACTTTATTCCTTTACTCTAAATGTCTACTTGCATTGTGTACTCTTCTAATTTTGTTGGCCTGTACTCCCAGCAACAAACCTACCTTCTGCGAAATGGCCCACCTCCTTTCGCACTTCACCTAAATTTGATCTCAGGGCTGTCTTCTCCACTACCATTTACTTAGGCATCACTCACTTTTTATTACCCAGACTCAATGTAACCATGATCCTGTCTCATTCACTGACTTATTGCTGCACTTTTCATTATACTAAAAACATCCCAAAAGCTATTTCCCCAAACAAGTGCAGCCATCAGCAAAGCTTTATCCACAGACAGCAGTCTTCTTGTGTGGTTCAGCCATAACTCTTAGCATGCAAACATTAAAAATCATAGCAAACTGACCATTAAAAATTATAGCAGAGTCAGAACGAGGTGAGTTTTCTTAATGCTCATAACACAAGTTCTTATACCAGGTCCTATATAGCAAGTGATGAGAAATTGTTTGTGTAGACCAAGTTTACTTATTTCATAAGGTTGTTAGTCTATTTAATTAATAAGGCTGTGTCCCCGGAACCAGGTCTGACTTTATGAGAAGCTCAGTA
Source organism: Protopterus annectens (assembly GCF_019279795.1). Taxonomy (NCBI): domain Eukaryota; kingdom Metazoa; phylum Chordata; order Ceratodontiformes; family Protopteridae; genus Protopterus; species Protopterus annectens. Next base: position 873,615,390 of record NC_056743.1, on the reverse strand, counting down.
ATTTAAGGAGGAACAGGGGTAAATCTGAGGGTCAAAATCACAGCAGTTGAATGGTATGGGCTCAATGGCTGCTCCCCTCCTGGATTCCATACTGGCTTGTATAGATTTTGTTTTTCATGCTGGAGTGTAACAGTTCATAGCTGAAAAAGGCCCCTTGTTCCTGCCTACTTACCGAAAATATAGTAAAATAAATGAACAAATAAACAAGCAAGGAAATGACTTTCAGAACAAGTTCTGTAGTTTCCTATGGAACAGTTTCTTTTCCGTGTGTTAGTTACCAGTGCCAAAACATCTGAGTGTGAGGTGAGCTTAAATTCAAGTTGGTCTGACAGAATGGAGTACATCAGCTAACTTTGGTTACTTTTATATTTTCCATCTTATCTATTCCAGCTCATAACATATATCCTGAAAGACACTTATCTCAATGTACTAATGGATTACAGAACTGAAAATCCCACTGCAACATGTCTGAGTTACATTTTAAAATGTATCTGTTTAGACTAATTGTCTGGCACAGGACTATACTTCTGTCAAACTTCTTAGTGTTTTGTAGTGATAATTATGATAATGTTTGATTCACCTCTCCCTCTAAATATCCTTTGATGTATCATGCAGTCATCTGAATTAAACCTTTTTTCAAAACTACATCATCATATCCTGTGTGCTGAACTGTGGTTGTATTTCCTCTCAAGTAGCTTTTTTATTTTTTTGGCTCTATATTGAGTGTTTGCATTTGTGTACTTCTGCCTATAAGGAAGTCTCACAGCTTTTTTGTAATAAACTGTATGCATTTCAGTGTGCTGTGGCTAAAACTGTGTGGGGCTCTCATACAACAAAGATCACTTGGGCACAACAAACCTGTTAAAGTGGTAATGTGACTAACTACTTACCCAGGAATCCAGTCTGCTATTTTCATTATGAAAAGGAACAGCCTGTCTGCTATTCAATTAGTGGTTCCCAGATTATCTGAAAGTAAAACACACAAAAATAAAATTGAGATGGGTGACATTTTACTTGCAGGGTATTTGAATGCCTGATAGCTGTGAGAGAATTTTTTAAGTTTCTGTAAATGGATGTGGTTGTCAAGCTGTGTTCCTGTGTGGTATAGACTTCAATTAATGTTGGAGCAGAGCAAAATCTCTAAATCTCTGTCTCTCTTTCTTGTAAGCAGTGCATACTACATTCTTTCTTTTTCAGCTTCATCTAGCTGCTGTGTTCTCCTGCATGCTCCATGTGTCTGTCTTCTAATTTTTTGCCACCACCATCCGGTATCCAGACCAGATTAACAACGTTTTCTCATCATGCATTTCTTCATTTGCCCTGCACCTCATCTTTACTTCTGTATTAAATGTTTAGGTTTTCATTCAGTATTCATAGATTTGTTTTTCCTGTATTAAGTGCATTTATTCTGTGTTCAGTTGCCACTTTGCATTTGCTGTCTTCTGAAAGTTGTTCCATTTCAGGTTAACATTCTTTCTGTCATGTTTGTATTTGGTGGCTGTACTCTGCCTTTTGTCATGGCCATTCCTTTCTTCCACTCGTAGTGCCCTCAGCTCAGTGCTACTTGACACAAAGGTACACTGGACTCCCTGAGGTGTCTGACCATTGTTATTTTCTTTCCCTTGCTGTCTGCTTCTGTTTGCTCCAGACATTCCCAAATAGAGTTGCTGCCTTCCCCTGCACCAAAACAGCATAGTGCAAAAATGTAATATTAATAGAGATATACCTCCCTACAGCATGGCACAAAACTCGGTGTAAATGAACACATTCCCCATTACACCAGGTTACCTAACCTCTATAAATGGACACATGACCCACTTCAGCATGACAGAAAATCATATATAAATGGCATATGAATGGACAAATGATCTACTGCAGGGCATGAAATGCGTTGAAAATAGGCTCATGCCTCAGCACAGCATCGATTAAGACAGCATATAAAGGATACAGACCCCATGTAGAGAGACATATGCCCAAGTACAGCATGATACAAACTCCAGTGTAAATGGACACATATCCCAAAACCCCATGGCAAAAAAACAGTATAAGTGGGCACATGACCCCTACTGAATGACTCAAACCATATGTAAAGGGGCATCTTGTCCACCATTTGGTAACATTGCACAAAACCCCATGTAAATGGCCACATGCCTCACTTTATCTATCCATCCACAACCCCTTTTTTCCTTTTTGTGAGCATGGGTTCAGGGGTGTCACATCAACATAAACAATCTAGAGCCAATGTCTACGCTGCCAGGTGGCTAGCCCTGTCATTGTGGTTCTTCCGTACCACACACATACACACACACACACACACACACACACACACACACACACACACACACACACACACACACACACTCAAACATGTGGCCAGTTTAGTGTATTCAATCTGTGGCATGCCTTTTCAGTGTGGGAGGAAACCAGAGCACCAGGAGACAACCCATGTGAACATAGAGAGGACATGCAGATTCCACACACAGAAGGTATCCCAGTCAAAAATTGAACCACAGTTCCTCCTGCTGTGAGGTGACAATGCTACCCTCTGTGCCACTATACCACCCTAGATGCCTCATTGCAGCATGGCAGAAATCCCTATTTTCATAGGTGTATACTAGGCTAATGACCACTACGGCCTTTATAATATCCTTCAGGAAACAGATAGCTGGCCATGGAGCCATGGCCTGCCATGTGCCAAAAAAAAATGTATAAATTCACCGAAAAAACACTTACAATAGGTGGCTATCCAAGGGCCACATATAGGGTTATCACAGAAGAGCCAGGTAGACAGTGGGACTCAGGTTGACAGTGGCCTTTCTTTTGACACTCACATTGACAAAGTGGTTGCTAAAAAGTGGTTAGAAAGACCTTCTACATTGCCGCATAGGATCAGTCATTTGTTCCCAGATCTCTCCCTGTACTCTTGTCTATATCACTCCAACCTTATCAAATAATGCCCCATTCGATGTATTCATCCCATTATCTGCAGCAATTGAGAGACCCCAAAAGTTCCACCCCAAAAAAACCTCACCAAACAAAATCTGTCATATGCTGCTCTGCCCATGCTGCCAGACTCCATTCAGTCACCAGCTCTACTCAGTGCTACACAGTGCTGACATACTGGTGACATGTGCCTGACATACAAGGCCATGTCCAACACCTCCAAATCAAAAACCAAACCCACAAAATCCACCACCACCAAAAGCACATCAGCATATATATATATAATAGGATAGGAGGAGGGAGATAGTATTATCAGAGAGAGACTCCAGAGACTCAAAGACTCGTCCATGTGAGAATAAAGAGCCCGGAGCACCCTGTTCCAGGAAAATCTAAATCTAGACCTGTGGATGGGAGATGGATGGTTACCCCAGAGGATCATCTCTACTGTCACTGCTGTGTCACTGCTGACAGAGGCACAACAAACCAATTTTTTTTATTTTTATTGGCGTAAGCCACAATAATTTGGGCTAGGCTTATAAATGCCTTAGGGCAGATAGCCTAGTATAAACCTATGAACCTATGAACCTATAATCCTAGCCATTCAACCCAAATGTGTCCCGCAAGTTGTATGTTGTAGACTTTATACAGGAGTGATTGTTGGTTACTGCATGATTTACTGACTGCTTCTGTCCATCAAAGACATGGGTGCAAGACCAGGGGTGAATTTTTGATTTCCCATCCAATGGTCCAAGTTATGCTTAAATAGGGTTAGGAGGAGACTTTGTTTCACGTGGATGGGGAGCCTGTTCCAGAGAAAGGGAATTCTCTGAGATACCTATCTGTCTCTCCAACTTGTCGTATTTATGTTGCAAACAAAATTTAGGAATTTAGGTCTAGTAGTTCTGATGCTGTTTGTTTTATGGATGTGTAAGTAGACATATTCCATTTTACAGCCCTGTACAAAAGCCAGTGTAAATAGACACATGCCCAAAGACAAAAATGACTGAAAGTCCAGTGTTGATGGACACATAACCCCCTTATATTATGGCGCAAAACCCAATGTGAATGGACACAAGTCCAGGACAGCAGCAGCTTGGGAAATAACGTGTCAGCTCTGTGGAGAAGCAAGCAGGGTAGAGGTAGTCAACAGTGTTGTGAGCTTCATAAACCCTCCTGACCTATGCTCCTATACTTTTATTTTGCTTTCCTCCTGCTGTGTAGGATTATATAAACTGAATGCTTGCCTCATCTCAACCTTGCTGTAACTTTGAATGTCAGCAAAAATAGTATTGCATCATGTTGCAGTGTTTAGCAGCTTCTGAGACTGTTTGGAATGCTGCCTGCTATTAATACATTTTAATTTGTCTGTTTAACAAATTGTGTTGAACTATATATTACTATAGTTCATGACAATGTATGCTCCTGGAATGTAGTCCAACAGGGTGATAATGAAGCAGTTAAAAAATGGTACAAGATACAGAGAAAGATAGCCTATTGTAGCCAGAATTATAGCAGTTACTTCAGCAAATAGTATGCCTGGAATAGAAGTAGGGATAACCAGCATTCCAGGTATTGGTTCCTTAACTTGGATACCTGACCCCTTCAACTGATTAACATGGCCTCATCTGCAAATGTGGTCCAGAGCAACCTTTTCCTTGTATGAAGTAGGCTGCAGCCTTTTCTGTAATCTTTCCATGCAACCACCTGCACACAGTCGGATAATCTTTCGCAATAACTGTTTGCCCCATGGAAAACTTCTGTGCTTCACTTTGCTGAAACAGGACTGTTTGTTTCAGCTGATGGTTTTGCAAACATCTCCTGATCTTGGATACCATAAGATTTAATTTGAAAGATAGAACCCAATTAAAAATGGCATAGCAAGAGAGTTGTTTGTTGCCTTTGTGGCATTCTGGCAACCAATAAAAAGTATGCCAAGTTTTGGTTTAGGCTAACTTTCTCTGAGGGCATAGCCCATAAAGCATTCTTCATAGCTTAATTGTGGCTTGGTAGGCTATTCCCAGTGGTGGGACAATGCTGTTTTGTGGACAGTTTATATAAATGCATTCCAAGCAGTGTGTGACTGCCTGCTCAGTTTGGATTTTGTCCATTTCTTTGATGCTTGACTGTTAACTCATTGACAATCAGTCATTGAAGTATCTGTCCATCTCATCAGTCTCACCGAAGGTTGTACATTGTACTGCAATGCAGTTATTCAGTCTGGCTGCCAGATTATGTCCAATTAGTAATAGAATATATTTCATCAATGTACACAAGATATAAAACTTTAAAATAGCTAGATCATTCTAATCCTGTGTTAATCAGCTAGAATCATCCTACAGTCTACGGACAGCCTCCTTATTGTACAGAGATGCATAGTTTACCTGAGGTCTCTTTATAGAACAGAGATGTGTAGTCTTCCAGAGGTGTCCTTATTGTACAGAGATGCGTAGTTTACCTGAGGCCTCCTTACAGAACAGAGATGCGTAGTCTTCCAGAGGTCTCCATATTGTACAGGGATGCGTAGTCTACCTGAGGCCTCCTTACAGAACAGAGATGCGTAGTCTTCCAGAGGTCTCCTTTTTGTACAGAGATGCATAGTTTACCTGAGGCCTCCTTACAGAACAGAGATGCGTAGTCTTCCAGAGGTCTCCATATTGTACAGAGATGCGTAGTCTACCTGAGGCCTCCTTACAGAACAGAGATGCGTAGTCTTCCAGAGGTCTCCTTATTGTACAGAGATGCATAGTTTACCTGAGGTCTCCTTATAGAACAGAGATGCATAACAGTTGCTCATGGTCTAGCTGGTCCTTACAAGGACTTTGAGTCCACAACCATTGGCTTATCCCATGGAGGGAATACACTATGTTTAACTGTTGGATCTACCCACTTCCCATCTTGGGATGGATTGGTTTACCAACGAAGTACCCTTCCTGTCTCAAATATCTGTTTTCCTTGGATTACTGTCCTTTAGCCTTTATACATCTAGAGAGCTTGGTCTCTATGTCCTAACCTATTCTTTCTGGAGCAAAAATGAAAAACTAAGAAAATTAAGAGGAAAAAAACCTGAAATTACCTTTTCAATCCCTAGTATGATTGATCATCCATGCATATTAGTAAGTTCCTGCCATAGTTGTTATGTTCTTTTCTTAGTTTTATAATAAGGGCAGAGTTGGATTTTTATTGATATTTACAAGGGAAGGCATACTTAAAATGATAGTGTCCTACCCTAAGTTTAGTAAGCAGTGTTGCCTTGCCATCTGTCTACCTGTACGTTCTCTCTCACTTGATGGGACACAGACAGTTGATGTTCTGAGGCTTCACAGCTGTAAGACTGTCTTAAGTAAGGGAGCAGCCTAGGTCTAACTGCTGGTCTGTCCTAAGTGTCTTCTTGTAGTTACATCAGCTTTCTGGATGTGTTCCTCTTACTCCAATAACTTTTCTTCTTTTCTTTCTTTCTTTCTTTCTAAGTTTATCCTTCTGTCGTCATTGGGTAATCTTCTCAGCCCAGACAAAAAAAAAATAGTTGAATAGTTTTCCATTATCATTTTTTTTTATGATAACGTTCCATTCGGTCTGCAGTGAGAACCTGGTGCTTTCTCTTCGGACAGATGTATACCTGCCTTTTCATTTATAGCATGGGGTTACCTGTTGCAGGTTTTAGTGCCTGTTATCAGAATAAGGCATGGATATGCTGTTGGATGTCAACAGTGAAAGAAATTAAACTGTTTTTCAAATTTTGCAATGTAAATAATGCTTGACTGTCTGTTTTTATATTATCTTTTGTACAACTGTATCCCAAAATGCTTCACTTTCATACCTCTCAACTGTCCGGATTTTTGCCTCATATTTTTGGCATATTCTTCATAAAATTTTTGGTTTTCTGGCAAATCACTGTAAAATTAAGTATTTAAACAGTAACATACAGTTGAATTTCAGTCTTTATATCCTTTATAAAATGTATGCTGACACAAATCATGTTATTCAAGCAACATTCTAAGTTTACAAGAGCAATATTTATGTTTAAAGAGCCTTTGTCTCCCCATTAGTTTAGAATTTGTCCGGATTTCCTGCGGTAACAGGTTGAAAGGTATGTCACCGTGCAGAAGAGCACAAACCTCAGATGGGTCAATTCAGGCATAAATGTGGCACAGGAAACTTAAGTAGAGAAATTCCTTATGCACAAGCCAACAAGATACACATCAGACTTGGCAGATAAATCCCATTAATAGGAGTACTAGTACATGACCAAATGTGCCTTAACTGAGCTGTGCTGCCAGACTGACGAATATTTATTTCCCTTCCTTCTACAAAATGGCATTCATTTGGCTTTGTGCGTTGTGCTATTTCCTTTGAGTACCATGGAGGAATTGTTCTTGACAGTATTTTATTGAGGGAATGCATGCCTCCAGCTTACATTGATACTGATGTATCCAATTATTTTAGCCTCATATGCAATTAACACTGCTTGAAATCGAGTGCAGCAAAGTCTTGATTTTGTGCTATTGTTTATTGTTGACTGTCACATTGCTCAGTCTCTGTACAAGTATGAGGCAATTAAATTATAACTGACTGCTGAAAAAGATGCAGCTTGTAGTATTTTGTTTTGATGTTGTGTCTCTGTACTGCATATTTCTTCAATATATTTTAAATAAAAAGCACCCATGTGTGGTATTGTGAGCTGCATACGGTTTTATTGTAATAGCAGATGTTTAACAGAGATGTCAGATTTTGAAAAAGAGTCACCCAGTTTACACAGTTTTTAATGTCTACCTGTACATCAGGCAGAGGAAATTGTAGGCCTTTTCACACGGAGGACATGGATCAAACCCTCCTATGAATCGGGACTACATGGCTTTTGGCAGCATTTTGTCTTCTAAGAGCTTGGCCTTGGTCATCATTTATGTTACTGAAGTGAACATTAGCTGTCCACAGTCTGCCTTCCTTCTGTTTATTAGTGTGAGAGGCATGGCTGCAAGTGAGGCTGAACAAGCATCTGTTAAGTAGAAAATACACAGTTCAGCTGAAGAATTTCACTTTTGCAGGGGCTTAACTCTGAAGCATAACACGCTTTCTTTTGTTTGAATTCCTAATACGCTGCGAGCAAATCTTTCTGAAGTGTCTGTGCACTGGTGATGGGGGAGGGACAGACTCCTCCTTCCCATTCTGTCCATTCTCTCATGACAAGCAACTTGAATTTCATGGATTTCTGCCTGCTACTTAAGCCGTTGTTTCAGGTGTAACTATAGTCGGTAAATAAGACACAGCAGAGTGAAAGACAGGACTTTCTTCGCCTGTCCAGCCTGCCAGCCAGTATTGGTGGTCCCATATCCCAGTCGATCTCAATATCAGGAGTAGCGACGGCCTGACGCCAGTACCGCCACGCGCACGACAGGGTACTAATGCTATGACCGACCGCATTTCCGTTCCTCAGTTCGCATGGTCGATGCAGGCCAGTATGGCGCGCAGCATTTTTGTTGACGTTTGGTTTCCGGAGTAAACCGAGTGTTCGGAGTTTGGTTAAGTAAGAACTTAGTTGTTTTTTTTTTCTTTTTTTATTTTCAGTATATTACCGTCAGTAGAAAAGTGAATAACTGTACTGTATTGTGTGGGAAGCAGAGGAAGCGTATATTGATTCACATATCACCCTTGTTTAGGCCCTACGACTGACACTGTGTTGTTGGTTGTTGCGCTTTTTAGATTTAATAATAAACTGAGGTAAGATTGTCTTGATTGATTGTGTTAGTGTTTGGGAAATTATATTATTCATACCGGCCGGATGCCGCCTTCTGCTTCATTCTCATCTACGCAAGGACAAACAACACAGTCTAGGGTGAGGGAACCGCAGTCCCCGACCCGGGGTCCTTAGAAAAGGCTCAGGGAGCCAGAGGTTTTGCCAGGAGTTCTATGGGAGTCTCAGGCAGATACTTTACTGTTACAGAAACATATGCTAAATTGGATTAGATTGATTATGATTTGATTATTCTATGCCCCCCCCACCTGATAAGAGGCCTAGGGTGGAACAGGAGTTTGAGTTTTTGAACAGTGTTCACAGGCTTCAGAGTCTTCTGTGGAAGCAAGAGCAAGAGTTTCTTTTTATTCTGATTCTGATGATGATGATCTTCCCTCCCTCCTTCTCCTGAGGATTTTTTTTTTTCAGAGACTCCTTCTCCATGAGGGAGCATTTTTTAAATGGAATGTAAAGAAGACTCTACTCCCAGAAAAAAAGCTTAGGAGTTCTGTTGTTTTTTCAGCATAGGCCCTTAGCTATAGCTCCCTCCTGTGTTGAATGTGGTGGAGGATGTTTTTGCAGAGGCTTCTCAATTGAAATCAAGATGGGATTAAGGTGGAGTTGAGAATTGAAAAAGAATTGCTGGATTTGGTTCATGTGTGGGAACAAGTAAGTTTGCAAGTGCAGTTGTGGTTTTTGATGCTGTTCAGGCCTCCTTGAGTGTGGCTGCTACTAGTTCTTCTCTTCTTCTGACACATGTTGAAGGATCAGAATTTAGCTGAGCATAGTTAAGACCAGGATTTGGATGCTCTTTTACAGTCTGATGTGTTGTTGGACCCGCCTGTGGAAGAAGCAGTTTTAAAAAATGGAGGACAAAGCTAAGTCTATGCAGACTGTTAAAGATTTTACAGCATCTGCATGCTAGTCATAGCAGTGCTAAGATGCCTAGGTATTCTGTGATAAGAACGAAGTCCAGTCTAGTACCCTTTTCAAGACATGTGCTTCTCTGGGTGTGAGACTGAATACAGCAGCCAGATTTATTTTTTACCCCCAACAAAACAAAAGAGTCTGTCACTTTACTTCCATCAAATATCTCATCAGTCGTGCTGGACTGCAAGGAGTCCTTTTCAAGCATTAGTTTCATATCATTCTATCTGGTTGTGCCCCCAAACCAAACTGCATATGAGGAAGCTGCAATGGTATCTCAAAAATGTATGGACAGCTGCCAAGATTTGGACACTGTCATTCAATAAATACTTTGCCTTCAAAAGGAATTTCATCATGGGAAGTGGAGTGGAGACAACAAGCCTGCCAGACTACACATATCAACATGAAACAGATGTTAGCAGTCCAGTTAGTCCAGTTTGCATTGATGGATGCCTTAAGGAGTTATTTCCAGGGCAGTGTTGATTCTGACAGACAACACTACTGTCATGTGGTACATCAACAAGCAGGGGAAAGATGTATGATTACCCAGAGTGAAACTGATCTTTCATAGTTCACAGGAGATTGAAGATGTGTCATGGGACTCCAGACATAGATCTGTTCCAGCTTCTCACCTAAACCACCAGCTGCCAAAGTATTGGGGTTTCATCACACAGCTTGGAAAGTGATGCTTGGTTGCTTGTCTGGCTTCATCTCCATCTTCTTGCTTTTGCTACCTCTTCTTCCAAAGGTCTTGGTAAGGTAAGGTCAAAGGACAGGACAGCCAAGGGATGATTTTGATAGCTCAGATCCAGATTGGCAACACTGACACTTTAACAGAGTCTTGTAAGTAAAGGCCTCAAGCCCTTTACTCCCTTACATCTCATTCCTCTGTCCAAGACCTCTCTGTCATGCTCAATGCTTCATATCTTCCATCTCACAGCTTGGCATATTCTGTGTTGGACTGTGTTGAACAGGTCTCCTCTCAGCTTGGCAAACAATGTTTTGATGTATGGATTTTAGAAGGCCTAGTACTAGGAATAATGAGAAGAATGGAAGAAAAATGGAAGAGATTTTTATTCATTTGGATTTTGAAATTCATTGGATTTTAATTTGCTGTGTTACTCTGTTATTCTTGGCTCTTCTTGAGACAAGGTTTGTCTTTTTCTTCCATAAAATTCATGCTGCAGCAATGCAGTAATCACAGCCCACACTACCATTGTTGTTCCTTTGTTTTTTGTTTTCTTAGTTTCTTAGAGATATAAGAGGGCAAAGAAGATAAGACCCCCATACCAGCCTGGGATCTCAATTGGGATCTAATTTGTGTTGGAAAAAACCACTAACCTTCTTTTACCGCGGGCAGCCAAAATTGATTGATGAATTTGTCATGGAAGGCGGCTTCTATTACTTTTGCTTCTGCAAGAAGGAAGTGTCTGTCTTGCAGGCATAGAGCCCTTTTTGCCTTTTTTCCATACAAAGACAGGGGACAAGTATATCGACCCTTCCTTCCTCCTTCCTTTATGCCTAAGTGGCTTGGCTTCAAACCAAACTATTCATTTGCCTATTTTTAAGATCCTCAAAAAAATAAAAAAAAAAAAGGGCACACATTTAGATTTACACAGGCAATTATGCTATTATTTGAGCAGGACTAAAGATTATTTTAGACAGTCAGTTACTTTACTTTTTTCTTTTTTTTTAACAGAGGGCAAACCTGTATCCAAAAAAAACTATTTTTCTAGGTGGATTGGCTTTGCATTGCATTTGTTGTTCCCATCATGGCAAAGAGATTCCAGCTGGGATTAGGCCTCCCATATTCTGGAGCTACTGGGAGTTCAGTGCATACTTTCTCTAGGCATATCACCTGCCTATATATTCTAAGTCTCTAGCTGGTTTTGCCACAGCTGTTTTTACAAAGGCATGTGTCAGCTCCTGCTACTTTCAGGTGGTTGTGTGGGTTTTACATGCTTATATTTTTGTATATATATTACTGTATATATATATTACATGTTTGTTGGTGGTTTTGTTTTGGATTTGTCTTTTTCTGGTCTCTGGGGCAAGGGGGAAAAAAAAACTGAGGAATGACGCCGGGTCATGCGACAGAGTGCCCTGACGCTGACGCGCCAGTCTGGCGCCATGACCGACCCCAGCCTTATACTCTGATATTCGGGCCGACTGGGACTGACTATATACCCCCAATAGTCAGGACTGCAGCAAGGGAATCCTCGAACATCTACATTTATGGTAGGTACAAAACTGTACTTTTCCGCCACTTGCCTCAAAGTTGCACAGTATCATTTTTTAGCATGCTAAGTGGCACGAACAGTAACTTGTATGCCTTTTATTTGTTGTTTTCCTTTTTCCCCAGTGTAATTCTGCCTGGATCGTGCCAGCCAGGAGATTGCTCTGGTTCATAATTGTCTTTTGCTGAGGTTGCAGTGTGAGTGGCTTAGTTGCTGAAGCAAGTACCTTGTCTTATCTTGTGATTGATGTAAAGTTAAAACCAAACTAAGCTGTTTGTTCAGGACAGTGTAGGCTGAGAGAGGGACAAAATGTCATAACTGTCTGTAAAGAAGGGCTACTTCTTTGGTTTGGGCTGCAGAATGCTGTTTGACTGTCCTTTTTTAAGGAACGTAGTACAAGCATACTGTTAATGAAGAGGACTGAATGACAAAATTCATAGTTTTCATCACAACCATAGCTATTTATTCTGGCACCCTCTGCAGTTTCCCAGTGTGGCATCCCCTCCTTCAACTTTTTGAGGACAAAAAGAAGCTGCCTTGTTGCAGCTAATACAACACAGAGACATATGCTTCAGTCCTGACCACAAATGCAGTGCCAGCATTCATTTCTGAGTGCTGGTACTGCACTACTGCACTCCTGGCCGGCATTTGCTGTTCACTTTCTCTGATACCTTGCACCCAGAGTGGCTGACGCTTTACCCCACTCTAGCGATGCTTCTGGTTTTCATAGCAGCAGAGCTGCACAACATTATGAACGACCTAAGAATGACTTCTGTGAAGCACGGAGGCTGATTTAAGGAAAGTTTTGTGATTCTCAGATGAGCTATCTCATCTTTTTTTTCCTGCACCACTCATGGTCTGTGTGAAGACTCCACTTCCTGCACCCTTACAGTTTATTCATCCCTTCTGTGGGGGGACAGGAGCTGGCAATTTATCCTAAAGATAAGCAGGAGCACTATGGTCCAATTGTTTCCGGGCCAAGGTGAGTATACTATCAGCACATTTACTGCCCCACAACCCAGACGTGAGAGTCGGTGTGAGAGAGTGACCTCTTATGCAAATCACACAGGTCCCCTTCCCATTTCTAATCCCTCCCTTCAGTGTGTCATAGCTACATGTATTGCTGCTACTTAGTAGGGGGTTCCATGCATGCATGTTTCACTTAACGTGCAGCATGTAGCCCACCTTAAACCAATGACTGATATCCCCCTCATACAATAGTAGAGGCTGATAGCTGATCCTGATGTTCCATGATCACATTCCTGTAGTGGGTGGCACTGCCTCTCTCCCTCCAGAATACTTGAGCTGACATCAGCCACCAACCCCCATTATCTATATCTCAGTCCTTCTATTGTCTAAGCCATTACCATTAACTGAACTCAGGTTGTCTGTGTTGTAGTCAGGGCTTTGTTCCTCTGTACCACAGGGTTAGGGCAGTCTGTCTCATCTTTGACTGGGAAAAATGTTTAGCTTGACATTCAGAGAACGAATCCTCTTCATGCTTCTGATGTTACATCAGAGTAATTCTAAGGACACACAGTGCCACGGAGTCTGGGAGAGACAGAGGTCACCCTTGTGACTGTGTACTTGAACAGCTGGCCAGATTGCGTAATCATGTAAGTTGTCCCTTTGCTATATAGCAAAACTGCATTGATAAAATAAGTGCCATAATAACAAGGTTTGTGGTAGTCATTGGATTTCTTTTTTGATGACATCAACATATGGCTTATGAAAGACATAGGGCCAGATTCAATAAAGCCTACACTAAGTGTATACTGTTCTGAGTAAACAGACATAACGCACACCATACCTCTCAACCTGTTAATGCAAAAAATCTGGACAAAGCGTGACAAAATGGGGGTACAAATAGGGACTTATTTTAAATATTGCTCTTATAAATTTAGAAAGTTGCTAGAGTAACATGATTTGTTTTAATATACATTTTCTGAAGGATTTGAAGTCTGAAACTCAAATGTATGTCATTATTTAGTTACTTCAATCCTGATATCATTTCAGTCATTTGCTAGGGAAAAAGAGGAACAGGCCAAAAATATGAGCCAAAAATGTGTACAGTTAAGCGGTATGACACACACCTTCTTCTTCCTAATTTTAGTTTTCTTACTGATATTCTTGCAACTTTAAATATTGACTGGGATTCATAAAGGTTATCACAAAGTGCAGACTACATATACACTTAATGTAATCTTTCTGAGTGACTAGAAAGCACAAAAAATGTGATAAGAATTTTTTTGAATAGATACCGTGTACACTTAGTGTAGGCTTTATTGAATCCAACCCATAATTTTCTTCAGTGGAAATAGATACAAGTCCTTCACCTATATAAACATCCTCACGTGCTAGTCAGAAGTCAGGCATTACCCATATCCCTCAAATGTCCAGATTTCTGCCACATGTTTTATTCTGTTCCTTATAAAATTTATGATTTCCTGTCAAATCATTTAATGTTCATTATATAATAATAGACAGTTCAGTTTCAGACTGCATATCTTTCAATAAATGCATGCTAATATAAAACCTATATTGTCCTAGCTACTTTTTAAGTTTATAAGAATAATATTTAAAATCTGGCTTTGAGTCTTTATCCCCTTTGTAAAAGATTGCTTGTATTTTGATTCCTGTCTGGGGCCTTAGTCTTGTAGGTTAATTTGCAATTGTGGCAGAACTATGAACTACTGACAGATTTGAGCCTCATGTAGTCATTTATGCATTTTTCCATAAACAGTCTTCTTCTTCTTCTTTCGGCTTTTCCCGGTTAGGGGTCGCCACAGTGGATCACCTGTCTGCTCATGATTGGCAGTGGAGTTTTACGGTGTCGAGTTGCCAGCCCGACACCCAACCTTCCACGGAAGGCACAAACACACTCATGCCTAGGGCCTATTAGAGTGTCCAATCCACCTACAGCATGTCTTTGGGATGTGGGAGGAAACCGGAGCACCCGGAGGAAACCCACGTGACCACAGAGAGGACATGCAGACTCCACACAGAAGGCACCCCAGCCGAGAATCGAACTGGAGAACCTCTTGCTGTGAGGCAGCAATGCTAACCACTGCACCACCGTGGCCGGGCGCCCACTAAATTTCTGCATAGTCTGGTGCCTTAGACAGTGGTAGAATTACGAGAGTAAGAGTATTGTAAATGCAGTTCCAAAATTGGTGCTTCAGTGCTTCCATAGTTGTTTATATTCCAGTTTTGTTGCAGGAGTCTTATATTTTGCTTATCATTTACCAGCTTAAAGTTGCATTCCAGTGCCTTTCTTTTTCCTTGTTCTTTGTGTCTGCTCCACCCCCCAGTAAGGCATTAAGATAAAGCTTCTAACATTCTCACCTACCTGGGGTCATTGACCTGTAGCTTCTTGCACTTTGAATTTTTTCCGAACCCTCCCATGCTTCTCCTGTTGGGATTTTGAATGGCTGTGTCACTGACCTCTGTCTTTATGGTAATCTGGTTTCTGAAGCCACTCCCTCCCCTCTTTCATTGCTGTTGTTTGTTGTGTTAGCTATTTAAATGCTCTTCCCTCCCACTGTTTTTTATAGATCCTGCTAAACAAACTAAACCAATATCACCTATCAAATTCCACTCTTACCTGGTTCCAAAGCTACTTAACTGACAGGTACCAAGCTGTGAAATGGGAAAATTCTCTCTCTCCTCAGCTGCCCATAACTATAGGAGTCCCACAGGGTTCTATCTTAGGACCACTACTATTCACAATCTTCACAAATGACCTCCATACCGCCACATAGCATGCATCTATCATTCAGTATGCAGATGATACTACCTTAATCTGTGCTGCACAAAACATTCCCACCCCCCTGCAAACAACTCAACTAGCATTCTCTGATGTTGAAAACTACCTTACCAAAGCCCAACTTATTCTCAATCCAAAGAAAACTCAGCTTATGATTATAACCATTTCTAACAAAAGCACTGATAACAGTCAATTCACTATCTACTCCACAAATGCTACTCCAATCGCTCCAGTGGCACAGGCTAAGCTATTGGGAATAACCATGGACTCCCACCTAAAATTTGATAGTCATCTCAACTTAACTCTTAAAAAAGTACATGCCTAACTGGAATCACTCTACCGTATCAAACCATTTCTTACCAACAACACAAGATCAACCATTGCTCGCTCCCAACTTCTATCCACCCTACTGTATGCATCTCCCATTCTGACTAATCTCAACAAAACTGAACTAAGCAAAATGGAAGCCTGCTATAACAGAATTGCCCGCTTTGCTGCAAATTGCTCATATAGAACTCATCACTGTACTGATTTGAGACAGCTCCACTGGCTTGAATGGCCCAACTTCCTAACCTACAATCAGCTCTGCCTCTGTCATTCTATCTATGACCTCCCCAATAAGTGTCCTGCCCTCAGAAACCTAGTACAACATCACTCAGCCAAAAGACCTCTTAGATCATCAAGCAAACTATTACTAGAAGTCACCAACAGCTACAATAGCTTTGGAGATGCACTATATAGTAGTTCAGTGGCTTAAAAATGGAACTCTGTCCCCACTAGCATACAAAATACATTGTCCAAAGCCTCCTTTAAAAACCTTATTAGGCAACATCTCAAGCAAAGTTGGCAGTGCCTTGATTGCTCCCCAGGCTAGTGAAAGCGGATAAGGTACATACTAAATCTAGAGCACTTGATAATAGTTTTCACTCTTACTCACAAACACTGCCTAATCTACAGTGTATGTACTGTACCTGTGTACTATGGGATCTAGGACATTTCACCGAAAGTTAAATTAGTGTGCACTTTTCACCGAAAGCTCAAACCACCGAAAACACAATTCACCAAAACACATATCACCGAAAGTAGTATATGGCCTTGTCCCCACTGTAGTGCGACCTTGGAGTTGGTATATATAGTAGGGGGGTGTGGGGGGCACCGCCCTATAGGCATGTGGGGCGTAGGCTACATATTTTAAATGTATTACACTATATACATGCACACTTGCAATTGCAATCTATTACTCCTATCCAAACATGATATATACTTGAAATATGTGGGGGGCTCTTGCCCCCCACTATATATACCAACTCCAGGGTCGCACTACAGTGGGGAGAAGGCCATATACCATTTTCGGTGAAATGTGTTTCGGTGAATTGTGCTTTCAGTGATTTGTGTTCGGTGATATGAGTTTCGGTGAAATGTGCATTCAGTGAATTGTCCTAGATCCGTACTATGTATGCATTCTACCTATGTTCCAAATTTTAGCTGTACACCACAAATCTAATTACCTTTATTTTTAAATTAATATTTTCTTGTTTGCTCTCTCCACTGTAACTGTTATGTGCTGCATACCACTGTAAAAACATGTCTATTGTAATTTGTGTGTATACTGATCATGTCTAAATGTATCTGTAATTTTTCTATGTGGAGCTTTTCTACCCAGGCTTCTGCTGAAAAGGGGCCTTTTCAGCACAGTCAGACACCCCCAGTTAACAAATGTAAAATAAAAAGTAAAATAGATCCATAATACTGAATGCCCATCCAGCAAAACAGTATTGCTGTTGAATAAACCTGTTTTTCTACATATTGTCTCCTTCTCCTTTTCCCAGAACTCCCATGTGCTTAGCACCTTTGCCACACTCTGAGAAGGTCCTGAATTATTCCTGTTCCATCCTTGGCAGAAAAGCACTTTATTTTATTGTATTGCACGTCAGTTAACTGTTTTATTTTGCTTTATTTGTTGATTTTGTACTTTAAATCATTTTAGTGGTCCCTAATACTTGAAATCACCTTGTCCAGGTAGTTTTAAGTTATTTTGTTGTAGCATTACACTTTCAGGAAATCTTTTTAACATTAAGAAGACTGGGATAGTCAATCTAGTGGCAGTAGGTGGTGGACTGGTCTACCTGAGTTGGGGAACACATAAGAAAACTGAAAGCCAAGGACTTGGTTGGTTGTTGTTGAATTTCAATTGAGAATTCTTTTGCTGAGCTTTTACATTAGGAAGTCCAAGATCATCCATCATGTAGCAGAAAGTGTTTGCTTGGTCTACCTGAGTTGGGACGCCCTCCAGGAAAGCTCAAAATTTAGAATTTTATTGGCCATGTGCAAGGGAATCAGTTTTCTGCTTTTTTTTTTTCTATTTGCTATAAAATGAGGCTTGTTTGCATGGAACGCCTCACCTTGCAATAGTGGTTGGTAGTTGCTTGTAGAAAAGCAAATGCTTAGATGTAAAATTTTTCTTTAAAACTGGTGTTAAGACTGTAACATGTCCCACAGTGAAGCATTGTATGGAATTAAGCTTAGAGCAGCGAGTTTGTGTGTCAAACAGCACTAATACCGCATACTAGCACTGTCTAACACCTGCCCTTCACCCTAGAAACTACTACAGTGGACCTTTGTAAAAAACAGTCCTTAAGCCATAATAGACGACTCTAATACTGGTCCAGACAACATGGATATGCAATATTCAAATGTGTATGTGTCCAGCTTGGTAGATATGGACATCCTGAGACAAAGTAGCAATTGCCTCATTTTCTCACACAACCATTTAATCCTTAAAGAAACTAACACAGTTATGCAAAAGGTACACAACTTCCTTGGAGCCAAAATCTCATTTACAAAGTCAAGAACACACACACACACACACACACACACACACACACACACACACACACACACACACACACACACACACACACACACACACACACACACACACACTTTATATCCTTCACACACACACACACACACACACACACACACACACACACACTTTACATCCTTCACACATACTGATCACCACACACACATAGACTATCTTAGGCTGTGGCACTTTAAAGAAACTTTCCCAAACCTCAGAGACCTCCTAAACATGCAAAAGGCAATGCTCGTCCTTAGCAATCTGTAAATCAAGCACCAAAAGCAAAAGTAAACACTGCACATAAGCCTACACCCAATGGTCCCCCAAGATGGAAGACCATAAGGCAAGCAAACACTTTACCTAGAACTCTTTTCATAGGGGATTCCATTGTATGACACACAGACACCCCAATCACCAGGCTAGACAAGGAGAACTCACACACAGTCAAGTCACTGAACCACAAGTACAAGTATGATTCTATCAATGTCCACGTGGGTGTAATAAATGACCTGTGACGTAACCTCACTGGACTGTATGAAGAGAGACATCATAGATCTCTCAGAATATGTGTCACAGATGGGTATGCATCTTGCACTGACCAGCATTCTGTCTTTATTAAGGATGATGCCACAGTATAAACAAAAGTGATTGCTTTTTAACAATTAGCTTAGTTTAAGGTGCCATTCCAGGGGAATTCAATATCTGTTAGCATGAGAGGACATGATTAACAGAGCACATCCACCCAGTTAGAACTTTTTTATACAATGTCAAATGACAAACATACAAACATAGCAAAAAAAAAAAAAAAGTCAAATCAACCTTAAGGTGTTACTGCTAAGTTCTATGAGCCTCAACAAGAAACTCCACACCCTACAAGCTCTCCTCACTCTTGAGATCACATGCATCTCTGCTGTTACTGAGACTTGGTTTAAGGATGCTGAAAGTACTCCAGTAGTGCAAGGCTAGAATGCCTTCCACACATTTAGACCAACAGCACCACAGACAGGATCTAAAGTGCATGTGTCTAAATCTACATCAATAACAAATGTACCTTCAGGTTAGTTAAACAAGATGATGCCCAGGAGTTCATCCATGAGCAAGTCACCATAGATAAAGTCCCCCTCTCATATCCTAGATAACTGTAGGTCACCATCTATGTCCCAAGAATGTCATAACTTGTACCTAGACCTACTGGAGACACTTGCCATCCAAGCAAATGCCCTATTCATGGTGGACTTTAACTACCCCCTGTATAGATGGGGAAATATACACTGCCGTAAACTGGCAGGCACAATGTTTCCTGGACACTATTAACACAAATACTGTGGCCCAGATAGTGTGTACTTCAACCAGAGGTTCAAACATACTGGACCTACTACTCATCTGGTGAGGCCAGATCACAAAGATATCTCCTTCAAAATAAAAATCAACTCAGAAAATACAACTAAACTTGTAACGGTTAGAAACTATTCTAAAGCAACTTACATTCTACTACATAGTAAATCTGCTGGCGCCCCCTACTTCCTCTCTCCCCTGTGAAATCCCTTCTAGCATATCCCTCCCAACTGTCAGCAGGAAGCAGAACTTGACAGCGCTTTCCAAGGTCAAAAACACTGTGTCAGTGGGGCCTGACATTATTCCAACTTGCTTCCTAAATGGCTTAAAATATTACCTTTCTGGACCACTTGAGGCACTTATAAATTGTCCCTGTTTTGGGCCTTTGTCCCACTTTTGTTTATGTCTTTTTCTGGATTTCTTGCTCTAAGAAGTTGAGAGGTATGATGCTCATGGTATGACAAACATTCAGAAATGAGAGAGAGACAGAGAAAGAATGAAGTGCCTACACTATCATTTGAACCCAGGTCATTTGGGATACTATATGATTTCACTACTGAACCAGCTGTATGCTTGTGTTTTATTTATTTATCTATTTACTTGTCAACTGAGTAAGAAGGTGTGTCTAAAGACTCTTTTCTGCCATGATTCAGGCAGGAGGCACAGGGAAGAAAGTTTAAATACAAATGATAATCCATAAAAATTTTGTGTACAAATAATTACACGAGAAAGAAGCAGTGACTAATTAAGGACAATGACAGATGTACACTGTTTGCATCTACAGGACAGGAACTGATCATCATCATCATCATCACCATCATCATCCTGTTGATGCAAACGTAAGATACTAACACGTTACTAAGAGGTACCCTATTTCTAGTACAGTGTGCACCATCTGTTTTCTTTGAAATTGTGACAAATGTCTTGAAGTTTGATCTTGATTTCTTGCTATGTTCCCCATACGAGGTATTGAAACACCACTCCTGGATTCACAACACCTTGCACATGGCCTGCCAAGATATAGTACAAGAAGTACTGCAAAACAAATACAAATAAAATAAACCCACAAAGAAACACAAAGGTAGATCTTAATATTACCAAAAGCCTACAAAATCACGTCAAACAGAAGGCATTTTGCAAGGTGCTCCCTGTACACACCCTATGTGGGATTGCCCCCCCCCTTTATTGTTCTAACTTTGAGGTTGTACCTCTTTGAAGAAAGAGTAGCAATGAAAAAACATATCTTACTGTTTCTCTGAAGTTGCACAACTTCTAAACAAGAAGCAAAAACTTACATTCTACTGCACATTAATCATGTCTGTTTTACAAAACAACATTGCAAGCAAATGTGCCCACAGAAGTACACAAATCAAGAAATCATCCTTAGAGTGTAAGAAACCTATATTTCTTCCACATACCTGTCTCTTTGCAGTAAATAACTTTTTTATGGAGTTACTAGGTTGTGTATTTCTGGAAAGATTAATATGCTTATGGAACTGTAGGTCTTCAGTCTGATGCAACTAGAATACTAATTTGCAAAGGGCATCGGTTAAAGTCCTAGTAGTGAATCTGTTTCTCACTTGTCTTTGTGTCTGTTTATAATGATTTAGAAATTGTCATTAAATTGACATGGGGCTGATTAACCTTACTTCTGATGACATTACAAAGTAGGTTGACATAATTCCCAAAAGACATTAGAAAGTCTCTTCCATCATGTCATTCTTGTATGTAGACACTATGTGGACTAGATGGAGACATGTTGACAATAGACTGACATAAATGCTTTCTCTTTAACTTTAATGCTTACTCCACTGCTTTAAAACTGCTATGAACATTATAGCTAATAATTAATATTGCGTAGTGTCCTCTGTTAATCAGTACAAGTCAGAAGGATCTAATAAGGGTAACACAGTGTTCTATTCTTGGAGTCTTTCTTTTGGGTCTCTACAAAACTGACTCGAAGGGCCACTGGGGAAGTACTCATACTTTGCTGTACACTGATTAATAGTCTGTAGGTCCAAACACTTTCAAATTCTCTGCAGGCTTCGTTGTCCTCAACAGCGTTGGTATGCATCAGGTCATGCCTGAAGACAGAATGCCTGACTATAAAAATGTGAAGCGACGCCTCTGTTTGGGGTAACACTGAGCGGTGCTCTTCATTTTCTTACAAAGTCATCTCTGTTGAGTTTTTAGGGCTGCATTAATGGTTGTCTCCTCATGAAGTCTGCGAGTGTTTTGATCCATAAATGGCTATTACTTTGCAGGCTTAGGGATCAGTTACTGCTAGACTCGAGAAGGGCCACTACGTTATAACCTTTTGCTTTCTCTCGCCTGTGTTATCTTTGTTTAGATCATATTATCAGAAACGTAAATCAGAAGGTCTGTTGTCCTTTACCTTTGTACTGCAGTAGATGTTTTTTATGACAAGTTTATTGAAAGAAGTAAAACTAAATCAAAGAAGTACACATAAAAACTGAAATTGACAAGCTATTGAATCTAATCCACTCAACTTTTCCTTTTCTCTTTTTTTATGTTTATTCATGTAAACTGTAGATGTGCTAAGCTTAGCGATGTAGTAGTTTACTATATAAAATATAATTTATGAAATGTTTATCGTTTTAAATGTTTTATTGTATTGCTTCTGCTGTGCTTAGAGTTTTGGCTGCATAAACATACCTATCAACTGTCCAGACTTTTGTAGAATGTCCAGATTTTTGCTGCATATTTCTAGTCTGTTATAAAATATGTGACTTTCTGTCAAACCACTGGGGATTGAAGTAACTAAATAAATGACAGCTATTTGACTTTCACACTTCATATCCTTCAGGAAATTCATGCTAACACAAAAATTGTTATTCTAACAGCTTTCTGAGTTTATAAGATCAATATTTAAAAGCTGTCCCTCTTTTTGGAGCCTTTGCCCCCCCCCCATTATTTTTGGCTTTGTCCAGATTTCTCCCACTGAGTGGCTGAGAGGTATGTGTATAAATCTAAAAAAATTCAAACATGATAAATTTAAATTTGAAATTATTGGTGAGACTCTTTCCCTCTAATGTGCTTGCTTTATAAACTGATCATCATTTGTATGTCCTTTTGCTAGCCAAGTAAGAGGGCGGATCTCTGCAGATCACTTTTAGCCATAACCCAGGAGAATAGAAACATGCAATGATAGCAGGTAACATTTTGTACATGCTAATACTACAATCCTTGGAATTATTATTCAATGCATGCAAAATATACAAAACAGGAATATAAAAAGAGTCAAAAATAACCAGCAACTTTAGAAGTCGTAGGATGTGAAGGTTTTCTTTCCACGAAAAAAGACTACCTGCTTGCTAGGTTAAGCAGGATCTGGCCAGAAACTATCTCCCCTTTAAAGGGTCACAGAGTGGATGCTTTACCTGCTTGCTAGGTTAAGCAGGATCTGGCCAGAAACTATCTCCCCTTTAAAGGGTCACAGAGTGGATGCTTGGTTTAATGAAGTGGGGGCAGATGTCACCAGTGTGCCAATCATAGCGGTCATAAATAGACCCCTAAAAAAGAGTTTTATCAAGACTGCAGCTGTGATGTTATTTTTATTCCTGAACGAATGGGAAATACAAGTATTATATGAACTGGGGATGGACATAGCTCTCAAGTTTCCAGATTTTTGCAGACTGTCCAGATTTTTACCTCATATCTTTTGCCTGTTCCTCATAAAATTTGTGGTTTTCTGGAAAATCCCTGAGGATTGAAGTCACAAAATAATGCTATATGCTTGAGTTTCAGACTTCATATGCTTCAGAAAATTCATGTTAACACAAGTCCTGTTACTCTAGCAACTTTCTAAGTTTTTAGGAGCAATATTTAAAATCTGTCCCTGTTTTTGGGGTTTTCTCCCCCTATTATTTTTGGCTTTGTCCAGACTTTTTTGTGCTACGAGGTTGACAACTATGCAGTCGCACATGCGTGTGCAGACAGACATACACACAAATGAAATAAATAAGATATTAGTGTCTAAATAAAGATGACTCTTTAAGGAGGCTTTGAAAGAGATAAGTCAAAGAGTCATTGTCAACTTGTTGTGAATTTGGATGAAGCACTGATAAATAGATTTGTTAGTGACATTAACAACGTATCTTAACAGACAATGCTGTTATCTGGCTAAAATTTAACATTTTCAAGAGCATTTGAATTTGCAGTGAGTATGAAAATGACAATGGTACCCATACGATGAAGAGTCATGAAGTACATATTACTGCAGTACACAACGCTGAAACGCAGAGCAGTAATCAAACTGGAATCGGAATGTAAACTTTCTTGCTTTTTTGAAAAATAAAGATCATAGCTCACAAAACTAACTTTAAAGAAGCAAAATGCCTTAACTGTGAGAAGGTGGGAAGTAAAAAGAGCTTGTAGTAGCAAGAAGAAGAAGAAAATAAAACTGCGCATTCCCTACACAGGACAGTATCTTTGATCATATGTAAGTAACGTGGTGGTTTAATCTTTGATTGTGCATTAGATGTCCATGATACACATCCTTCAATTGTCTTGGGCAGGACAAGGAAGGAGGAAAGAGCAGTACAGTGCTGGATGTGAGTAAATTCCAAAGTTGTGGAGGAACCCCTGTAAGTGTTCAGTCCCCCACAAAAAAGCAGTGACAATAACTTGAGTAAATTGCACTAGCAGAGAACTTTCAAGAATATTGAGATTCATGATTGAATGCCTGTCTTGTCGAGTGGATAAAAGCTTAAATAGATTACAAGAGAAGATTAGTATACTCTGTAGGGACAGGTTTGTACTACTAGGAAGTAGACTTGTTATTCTCTGAAAATGATGGAGTCGTACTAGGGAAAATGCACAATGGTTATCTAAACATTGTAATGGTGATAACGCTGGCATGAGAGTTTGTTTAATGGCTAGAGTTAAAGAAACAGAGTACATTTAAAAAATGTATACCACGTCAGATGAACAAAAATGTGTAGCTAACTTACATTGCTTCCATGAAAATTTCTGAGTGAATGTGAGGTACACTAATGCATGCAACCACATAGTTCCCTTTCTTTTGCCTAATCAGTACAAAGTACTTTTCTATGTCTTGTGGAAATGAGGTTTGAAATGCATTGCTTTTAAGAGCACATTTTTTCATGGTTGTATCAGAGTTCATGAACACCTTTTGCAACATTGGCTGTTACCCATAACTCTCAAATGGCTTTTAAAAAAGGTCTCATGAAATAGATTTAATGTGTTATCTAAATGAGTAAGGTGGGAATGTGCATGACAAATGTAAATTAATGTTTTGTGACATACGGCCACATTATTCCTGAACAAACAACTTTAAGATAAAATTGTTGTGCAGCAACATAACCTGGTAATTTTACATTAAAGTTGGACACGTCCCAGCAGATCTGAAAAACATATTCAAAGATAATGTCATGGCAGGACTTAAATAACAAAGCTTTGTTTATGTACATCTTGGGAACCACAAACTTGTAGATTTTTGGGAGATGTGTTGCTCTATATGTGTTATGTATAATTAATTAGCTTATGACTAATTTGAATTGTAAGAACACATATTTATAAGTAATACAGAGAATTATGATTGGGTCTGCACTCTTTGCCATCTTCTTATGTGTTCAACACATGAATGTTAATAAATATACCTTGAGAGTGAATCTCATGAGGTGACTCTTGGCATCCATGTTGAGAACACATAATAATGGCGATGATCGGTGAGACCCAATCATAATTCATTGTAGTGCATGGAAAGGAATTTTATCCAGTCAATGTACCACAAGTTGCAGTAAATAAAATGTAGGAGCATGAAGGGTTTTTATACTCTCTAAAGGCCAGTAAAACAATTGGTGCTGCCAGATAGACCATAGGCAAAAATGAAATGTCCCTGTGGAAAATGAATGGCTTTGAAAACTATTGAACTCATGGTTCTTCATACTTTTTTTTGTAAGTATAGCATGTTGACATATCTAGCAGCTTTTGTGGCTGTTTTACCTTCTGCCAGTGATCTAACTGCTTTTAAAGTGATTTTACCTCTTGCCACTGTTTTTGGGGGTTTGTCCCCCCATTATTTTTGGCTTTGTCCAGATTTTTTTGTGCTACGAGGTTGACAACTACCTGCTGTTAACCCTTTCTGACACAATTTGTCTTAATAGCAGTACTGCTAGGAAAAAGAGTTTTCACCCTTGCCTCTAACATTAGTCTAACATTACCTTACAAAAAAAACCTTTCCCAAACAGTGGCATTACACAAGATACTTGGGCACACAGACAGACACAGCATCAAATACACACAACAGTAAAACAATGTCTTTACGTAGCCTTTAGTCTAACCTTATATCACAAACAGTCATGATCATTCACAAACATGCACTCCACTAAATCTAACTCCTCACCTAGGCCTTACTCTATAAGCCTGACTTTCAAATACTTGCAAAGACACTCCCATCCCACTTACCTTAGTAGAAAGCATATGATCTACCTGCTTTCTACTTAAGCAATACTTGTCAAAAAGTGCTCTTGTTCCAATTCTAGATTTGAGCACACCTGAACACACTGTTGACAGATTGTCAACATAAATTGCTGTTTGAACAGCTAACACACTCATATATTAAATATACACATACACATACACATATGAGTTTATAATGATCTAAGACACTTTTTATTTAATCACAAATCATCTGTAAAAATCATGTAATGTACATTTAATCTGAAACACACTTAGTCAAAGCACATTACATCTAAAACTTCATGTAAAGTAAATACTTCTCCAAAACCTTTTTTTCAGGGGAACATGTCCCCCTGCACCCCCTATGTGGGGGGCTTTCCACACCTCCTTAATTAAATACTCTAACTCCACAAACAAAAAGAGAAAACTCCTCAAACAGGGGATCACTACAGGTACACAATGTTTAGAGAGAAATACAATATAATAGTGGGAATTAATGAGACACAAATACTGGTCATCACTAATTTGCATTATAATTTCTGTGATCAAAAAACACACCAGCAATCATTTTCTGTAGCCTTATACACTATCAAATGTGATTCCATCATTTGTGTTTTAGATAAAATATATTTTAAATCACTTTTGACACTTTTTAGTTAATTAAATTGTGTCATAGTTAAAATAGTACACACACACACACACACACACACACACACACACACACACACACACACACACACACACACACACACACGTTTATCATCTCAACAAATGCTCAGTGTTCAACATCTACTAACTGCATAAATATTTTTATAGTATAATAGTTGGCTTTATTTTATATAAATGTAATCTAATTAGCAAATGTATGTGTAGTTGTTAATGTGCCTTATTTAATGTCTGTTGTGCTTGATAAACTATTCTGTGTCCAGATGTCTGGAAAGACTTGAACAATTTAACTGATGTTATGTGGGTTAGAACAGGGACATGATGACAATGCTCATTGGGAAGACTTGATAGTGTATAGCAAGGCTTACAACAGGACTTGCAGTCTGGTACTTCACTGAGACTGAAATAGAAAAACAATGTTTTACTGACAAAAATAGAAAAACTACTCCAAGAATCTCTGAGTGATAGCCTCAGCACAGGTGGATAATGCTGTTAGAGAAACATTCTAACATTATTATTAGATAATCTGCCATCGAGAATGAGTGATGCGTTTAGCCAATTGTAAGAAATCTTACTTGGCTGTTGCTGCAGTCAGGCACTTAACATCATCAGGTACCTTTACGCTGTCATTTTTTCCGTTCCCACTGAGTCTAACACAACATTACGGCACAGCGTTGCTTGAGGACTGTGGGGAACTTTAGATTAACAGCACTTTCAATACTTAGGCTCCTGGATGTCTCTGCTTAAAGTCAGTGAAATCATCTTACCTTGACTTTATTTAAAGGCTACCTTCCAGACAGACATTACTTTTGAAAATATGTGCTTCTTTTTTTCATAGTAAAGCTAATAAATTCATAGCACATGAGGTTTTGTTCTAAATCAGGAACTTTAATCCTCATATTGTCCATGTGTGACTCTTAAATCAAATCCAAACTCTAAGAGGTAAGGAGCATTTCTAAGAACTTAGTTGGCTTTAACTTTAAGGACATATTGACTTAAAAAATGATTCTAGCACTTCAAAAGGAGCAATGTTTTTAGTATCAAAGAATGCACTGCCACACAGCCTGGTTTGCCAGAAATGTCTTGTGGAGTTAAACTCAGAGGGGTCATTTTAATAAAAAAATAGAATACATTTAAATGGTAGGAAGAGTAGTAAAGTTTGTTTGCTATACATTTACTTATTTAATATATTTCTTATTCAGTTTTGTGGAAATGTATATAGCTTCCTGATGAAATAAAATGCAATACAAGTAATTCCTGTGTTTTGTGATCATATTCGCATTATAAGGAAATGAGAAATAAAGGCTGTTAGAATAATGAGCACATTTTTCTCCATCTTCACTTTTACAGCATAACATAAAATTTCAAATTAATATTAATATTTGAGACAGCTTGTGTTGCAGTTACATAATATGGAAAGATTCATGGCTCCCTTAAATACTAGGGACATATCAGAGTTAACCAAAACATGTGTGTCCTAATGAAAAGAATGTTCAGACATATAGTAAATGGAATATGCCCTGATTCTGCTGTGAAACAAGTCTTACATAATGTGCAGTATGTGCTTTCTCCGTAACTGGGCCATGTGAAAAATATCATCTGTAGGTAGTCCAACGATTAGTTAAAACATCAGAGCCTCTTTTTATAGCTTGCAGTCACAGTCCTGAGCGTCCTCCTTAGAGTCTGTAAATATTCTGTCTCTGTTATTTCAAGCTGCTGTGACAGCTAATCTGCCTTCTTTCGATTTCAGAATAAGTTAAGATCTGGGCCTACATTAACTTGTAGATAGTTTGAAAATACCATTCTGTAAGTTGGGGTATCCCAGCCTCTGTGGTGGCAGTGTTTCACTGCCCCACATGGCTTAGAGCCTTACTAATTTAGCAAAAGGCGGAGTTGGTTGAAAATGTGAAATGGCCTGTTTTTTAGCACATCCTGCTGAAATGAGAGATATAAAAATGGATTATGTTTACCTGGCTAAATAAAATGTATTAAAGTGATGTATGGGATTGAAAAATGTTTAATCTTTGAGTAAGTTTTGGAGTGCTTCTGACAGCCTTGAATCAGATCCATGCAATATGTATAGCAGCTACCTTAGAAAAGTTCCTGTCTAGTCATTTCTAATATTTAAAGGGTTTAGAAAAGTAGGTGTTTATTTCTGCTTGGGCACCTTTTCCCCATTTTCTCTGTGTTGTTTGTTGTTTACAGCCTTGTTTGTGCACTGAATAATAAGACCAGGGCTGCTCTGCATCAGTTGTATGACAATGTACTTATTTACTGACTCCTGTACAGCCTTCTCTTCAACAGTATTGTCAGTAAACTTTTTACTAAATTCACCTTTTGTTTTTTTTGTTAAAAACTGCAGGGTTGTTACATGCCTTTTAAAAGCATCTCTTAATGTTTCATGCTTTGGTTATGTAGAAGCGCAATGTTTGAACAAGTGAAAACCACACTGGCCCATGTAGTCTGCCTCTTACAGTGGCTGGCATTCACAGCTAGCATATATTTACTTTGTTGTTCTCATTTCCCTGTTAATATTATGCCTATTGCATGCCAGCTTCAATGCACCACAGTCTGTACAGTCTGAGGAAAGTTATTTCATGCGTTTAGAACATTGGGTATAAAAACGTACTTCCTCTCATCACCCAAGTGCTGTACTCTGTACCTCAAACAGCATTTTAAAATTGTGCGTTCTGGTTCACATGTAGCAATTTTTCTGTGGGGTGCTGACCTCTTGGCCTTTACGGTTTCACTCACGATACTTGAAAGCTTGTGTCTTATTTCCCTTCTTTGTGCTGCATTTCTTTAA
The DNA here is from genome assembly GCF_019279795.1 of Protopterus annectens. Classification (NCBI taxonomy): domain Eukaryota; kingdom Metazoa; phylum Chordata; order Ceratodontiformes; family Protopteridae; genus Protopterus; species Protopterus annectens. Next base: position 873,585,675 of record NC_056743.1, on the reverse strand, counting down.
TGTCTACTCATACAGATTCTCCTGTACAGCTTATACTATTCTGATAGTTGTCCTTTGCGCAGTCTCAGTTTTGTGTCCATGCAGAGTTGAATTTATTATTACTTATTTGTAATCTTAATATTTCTTAATATATGTCCCCAATCCTATTGTCTTTCTTACTATTTCTTGCCTTAATTTTCCATTTTAAGTCATTGTATACAAAGTTTCATTGTGCTTATTTTGTTAAAAGCACTTTGGGGGACTCTTTCCCAAGGGTTTTCTTTCCAAGATGCAGTACTTTGGCATTTTTTACGTTTAGTATAGGTAGCTGCACTAGATTCTTTCTACAACATTTCCAAGTTAGTTATTTTCATCCTCTCTACACCTCTGTATGCATTAGTTGTGTTACACTTCATTGCGTTGTCTACAAAGAGGCACACATTTCTTTCCACTCCCTCTGCAAAGCCACTCACAGAGGTGACAAAAAGACCTTTCTCAGTATTACACTCTCTGGAACTCCTTGTATAACTTGAATTTTACCACTGTAGACACCATTTATTTTTTGGGGGAAATGTCTGTCTCACTTACTTTGCCATTAAGAGACCCAGCTGTTTTGGATGTCATATTTCTCAGTATATACATATACTAAAGCTAGGAATTTAAATCTTCACCATCAGATAACCATGGTAGAGTGACAGGTTTGCATCTTCCAGACCTGTGGAATGAATTTCTCCTGCATGTTAAGTAGTGCAACTCCTTATCTTCCTTTGAACATAACCCAGATGACTGAATGGGTACCACAAATTTACTATTCATACTTTTCTTGCTCTCTTCCAAGCAGCACTGTACCCTAGTAATGACTTGCACTGTACCCTAGTAATGACTTGCACTGTACTGCCTCAGGAAATGCCCATTGCAGGGCCCTACCGCCCTCTTAGTATAGTAGTATGTGTTTTATGTTTGCTGTAGCAGAAAATGTTGAAGTGCATATTAAATAACATTTGCGGTTTATCAGTTTTATAATCTCTTGCCACTACTTGTTGGCCTTTGGTCAAACTTCTCGTGGCTTTTCATTTGTGGATTGTGGCTTCTACTTTTGTTCAACTGTCTACCTCTCAACCTCTTAGTGTGAGAAATCTTGACAAAAGTCTAAAATAATGGAGGGACAAAGGCCAGATCAAAAATAGGGGTAGATTTTAAATATTGCTCTTATAAACTTACAAAGCTGCTAGAATGACAGCATTTGTGTTTGCATGCATTTCCTGAAAGTCATGAAGCCTGAAATTCAAATGTATGTCATTATTTAGTGACTTATTTTATGAAGAATGTTTCAAAAATATGAGATGAGAGGTATGCACTGCCTTTTTACATTTGATAAGTCTAGTTTTGACCATAGATTTCTGTTACTGGTGTCTTGTTAGTGTCATTTCTATGGGCAAAACAGAAACTGAGTAGCTTATATTGTGTGGGGTTTCCTGTGAGAACTCTTACTAAATACCCTTTCTAAATGCTTATACAAATATTTCTATGGCCCATTCATGGCTGGATAGAAAGTACCACTTGATGCCTTTCTGCTCCTGAATTTTGAGTTCCTCTGATGTAAAGTGTGAGCCGTTATTGCTTCCAATGTGTTCTGTCATGCATTGTTCTCAGCACTGGTGTATTTTTGGCATTGCTTGATTATTATTGAAACATGCCAGATCAAGCTTATGGAGGTTGTACAGCCACTGCAGTTAGAAGCACTGAGTGTGACTGCGAATGAATTGCTATGGTGTCGGTGGTGATCATTCCCTAAAGTTCAGGGCATTATCTGTGATGATTGATTGGAGCATTTGATATCAAAAGCAACTTCTTGTCCTGCTCTTCAGTGTACTGTGATGCCTGGCAACCAGACAAAGCTTCAGGCAAGGCAGCCCTCTCTGTAGAATGTATCTTGACTAGAGACTCCTGAGCCATATAGTAAAGCTCCCTACCACACACAAATAGATGCTGTTTTCTAGCCAGAATAGCAGGTTATAACATACCATCTTACTTTGAAAATGCTTCTTTATTCAGTGCACTTATATCACTACTGGATTATTTCAGGTTTTAACTTGTGTAGCAGAACACACTTCAGGTATTTATGTGACAACGGTTGTGTGAGACATATTACTGAATCGGTAGATGTTTACTTTTCTGGCTTTTTCACATGGCATCCACGATAATCCATCACTATTGTCAGGATACATTGTTTCTTTTTGTCAGCAGGTAGTAATTCTGCAACCTAGCTGCGGACATTAATGACATTCATTTACACCTGTTCACTTTAGAAACTGACATGTATTACTGACACCCCAAAAGTGGCTGTATTGCAAGCAAGCAGTGAAAAATAATAATGATAAATAGAAGTTTTTGTCTTTACTATGAAAGCCAGACCAACTAGAAGGGTTAACATTATCTTCCTTTCTCATACTATAGCTGAAGATGACATGGGCAGGTGTCCCTTTACACCACAAATGTCCTGACATCTTTATGGGAAAGTGTCAATCCTGCCAAGAGGAGGAAAGGAAAGGAAAAAAGCCATGTTAAATCAGGCTGCTTGCAGCAGAAGTCAGAAAAGTTGGAAATACTGCAAAAGTAAACATATCTGAACAACTAAAGTGGGTTCCTATACAACTGTACTTTATCACCCCTCCATCTGTTCACATGTTGACTTATTTTATAGCGATGTACTTAGTAGACGTTTTGTGAAAAAATGTAAGGTAGTAGTTTATTAGCCCTATGTATGTCTTCAGCTCTTTCATATTCTAAGACCTAGGTGCCACTAAAACAGCCTCCATCATGTCCTGTGATTGCATAGTCTTTTTTTTTCAGTCATATTCCCAGTCAGCAGTCTGTCTCTGAATGCATCAGCCATTCCCCTACCTAAACTGATGCTGTTCAAAAAACTCTGCTATTTTTTCTATCATGTATTTTTGATTTCTCCCAGCAAACCTAAAGCACTCTGCAATTACCAGTAGCTTCAGACTTAAGTGCTTTCATAAAATCTTCACATTTTTGAAAGACTCTTCATATGGTTTACTATTAAACTAAGGAACAATCTGAACATTTAAGCACCCTATTTTAAGAATGCTGATATGCTTTTTTTTCATTGCAAAAGTAATTTAATGCCAAGTACAATTATATTGTTTTACTGTAAGCTATTCAGTCTTTTATAATGTCATAAAAAGTAGCAATGCACCAAACATGTTCAGCTGTTTTCTAATTGTACTCACACTGACTTACATACATCTTTTCACTCTCCAGGCCTTCTGCTATGCCTGAATAACTGCTCAGGTACAGTTTATGTACACGTTTAATGTTTGTTATTTTGATGCTAGTACACAGTTGAGCAGTCTGTTTTAGATTTAAACACTGTTTTCCTATTTTTGTGTTCTCATGAGCAAACAGAATCCCTTCAAATGCATTAGAATAATTTGGGCTGTAAATCCCATGGTTCCATAACCATACAGAGCTTTACAGAAGGCTATTGTGCATGTAAGTACCATATTAAACTGCAACGCAGTGCATATGGTACAAAGTAAAAATGGAACCATGCATCTGTTCATGTGTGACATATGGTAATAAAAGTCATGTACCATATAGGTACATGTAAAACTTGTAAGTCAAACCATGAAAGCTGTGTCATGGGGTTTCAAGTGAAATAAAACTCGGTGCTGGACCAGACACCTGAGACGGTGCCAACTAAGATGTATACAAATGGCTAAAACAAAATGTAAAGTAGTGGTAGCTGGGCATGTGCTAGAGGTAGTTAGCCAGCAGACCGTGAGTGATATGTGTGTGTGTGTGTGTGTGTGTGTGTAAACGTATGTACATATGTATATAATGTACATATACACACTTTACAGTTTCCTCATCAAGTAAGAACATTACAATTTGTATCCAGTAGATGATCATACCAATTTTTTTCATTTGTCAACTGCATGAAGACATACAGGTGTAGGGTACAAGGGGGCACCCAGTCCCCTGAAAACAAGGATGCTTGCAGCAGTAACAGTAATATTACCTCTCACTTTTCTATGCCCCACATGTGATACCACCAGAATCTCCCAGTCATAATTAAGTATTTTATGGACTGCATGCTGTAGCATCCCAAAATGAGCATAAGCGTGTTCAAGACAAATGCTGAGACAGTACCAGTCCCATGCTGCTGTCAGTAGGCCCTGGTTTCTTTCCATTCATGCATAGGTCATACACTCCATGTGTGAAAAGGACAATAAAGGCAGGTATGTTGCTGCCATATGGCATTCCTCTGCCCTGCATTGTGATATACTGTATGGCCAGCTTGTAAATGATACAGACAACCTCTTGTAGCCATGTGTCTGTGTCCTAGTATGATGGTTAGCCAAAATTGGCATTCAGCACAGTAGGAGACTGTACTTGTAGCATTAGGTAGATGGTTACATACCTAAAAATGTGCTCTTAATGTCTCACTGAATCAGGTAGATCATTGCAGTATGATTCCAACAAGGTGAAAGATTTCTCTGTCACCTTATTCAATATGCAGTCTAAATATGCAAAAAAATGGCCAGAGTAAAAGCAACACCACTGTGATACAGCCAGCCAATGACCATGACAGTAATGCCCATACCGGTAGAAAGACAGCTCCGGTAGTATAGTACCAGACATGAGTATAGCAGATGTGGATGATAGTTTGTCTTATTCTGGGGGAACAAATCAGACTGAAAGCAATTTTTCATCATAGCTTAAGCAAGTTCAGAAATGACTACAGACACTTAAGGCTGTCAGGTGTAGGTCCAGATGACTCCTTCCCATGGTGTGCATCAGTGCATTCTGTTGTACTGGCTGCTGCTTTCTTTTGCTGTGCCATGGACTCAACAGTCATGGCTGTAAGCATGAGGAGTCCCTACCACTACCAGTACTAAGCTGACAGACATCTGACATGAAGTAAATGCCATGCAGGAGTAGCTTATCAAGCAGCAACTCACAGACTGCATGATGAGGATAGTAACAGTAGCTGAATACTTGCAACATTGCAGGAAAGGCAAGGAACTGCCAATTGGAGTGCCGCTAAGTGGTGATGTCCTTCAAGAATGCAACTGCAGTCATAACATATGGGTTGTCCTGCCTCAGGCAGCCCTCGGTCGGCCAGATTCCAAAGTCTGGGTCCGACGTCGGCTGATGTCACATTTCTCTCCGACGTCAGAGCGGCTGGAGTACATAAGCATCAGCCAACGCCATTTTCTTCAGTCTTTCTTGCCGCGCGGTGCCCGAAGCAGAAGCAGTTCGCAAGTGCCGGTCGGTCAGCTCCTATATTCTTCGATTCCGAAGTCATCAAAAAAGCACCTTACTGCTAAAGCCTTACCTCAGCCTACTCCAGAGACACAAATCATGACTATGGCTGCAGACTTAATTTCTATGATTAGAGGTTCACAGGCCCATCCTGAGAGAGGATCCCAGCCTCCTTCTGATAAGAGGCCCCAGGTTGAACCCTCTGACCCTATCCCTTCAGATGAAGATTCTGAGGACTCTGTCCACTCCGATGGCCAGGAAGAGCTCTTCCAGACCTATGAGGACTCGGATGCAGAGGATTCCATCCTCGGCCTCCCTCCTGAGGATATTTCTTTTGGGGAAGTTCTGCATACCATGAGGGAACATTTCAAGTGGCAAGGCCAGGAATATTCTGATTCCAGAAAGCGCCTTCGAACTTTCCTTAAAAAGCCCCAGCACAGGCCCTTAGCTATCCCTCCTGTGCTTGATGTTTTGGATGATTTATATTCTGACTCCAGTGTTACCCCTGTTTCTCTTCCTCCTGCTCCAGCCAAGCCAGACAGGTATTACAGGGTCCCAGAAACACATTCCCATTTATTCAGGGCCCATACTGTTGATTTGGAAACTATTTCTCAGGGACCTAAAGGTGTTTCAGCTTCCACCTCTAAAAATCCCTTGCCTTCCAACAGGGAAGCTGGGTCATTAGAGAGATGGGGGAAAAAGGTCTACACCTCCACTACTTTATCTATGAGAGCTTTGAATTGCCTTTTTCACATGTTGCAATATCAGGATTTCCTGTTAGAAGATTTACAGAAAACATTGGCCTCTCCTGATCCTTTAGACAGGAAGTCTTTGCAGGAAGCTGTACATAACTCTCAGCAAGTCAGCAATCACTTCCTGCAGTGTGGATATGATGCACTGGAAGCTTCATGTAGGGCAGCTATGACAGGGGCAGTCATTCGTAGACATGCATGGTTAAAAGAACAACCTCTACCAGATCATGTTAAGGCAAAACTTCTGGATGCACCCTTGGAAAAGTACAAGCTTTTTGGTGCTAATGCTAAAGATGTGTTAAAGTCCATCGAGGAAAAAGCAAAATCAGTTCAGACAGTTAAAGATTTCCTCCAGGTTCAGCCCCCCAGATTCAGTAGGAATTGGCCTTCAAAAAACTGGTCCTTTCCTAATCCTGAAAAATTTCAAAGGGGTAAAAACAGACGTGGCCGAGGAAGAGGACAATACGGAGGTCCTTACAGGGGACGACAATGGCAGCCAGCAAACCAAAGAAGTGACACAGGGGTTTCCCCTGCCCCACAGCCACAATCTCAATGACTTTCCTCTACTTCCGCCTACCAAGGAACAAATAGAAGCTCCCTTGGGTGGAAAATTATCTCGGTTTTCAGACAATTGGCACAGATTGACAAAGGACAAATGGATTTTGGACATTATAGACTGTCGAAAGATTTTACTCTTCTAACATATTCTGGAAGAATCACAAAAACAGCTTTATTTTACATGCATGGAGACCTGCTACATGATAGTAATATGCCAGCAGTCTGGTTACTTGCACTTTGAGTTCTCCTTATATAGACCCTCCTGCAGCACACAGAACATTCATTAGAAGTGATAGTTTGATTACTTGTTTTTACCAGCCAGTACCACAGTTATTCTTGCACCATTAACTTTCTTATCAGCAGTTTAAGATTAACTTCTGCATTCCTCAGTGATCAACATTTTCCAGAACATTTCAGTTTGCATGCAGTGAACATTTTTCTGCTTAACCCTTTAAATACAGAATACAAAATATGTTGACTTCAGTAGTTTTACAACATTTTGTATACTGTTTATTTTACACAATCCCAGATCGTTGTATACCTTCTCATAATCAGAGAAATATGCTTTTGTAGCATTGGCAGAGATAACCTTTGATATTATCATTTTGATACATGGTATGCAACAGCAGCCAAGCAGCAAAAATATGATTGCATCAACACATACAGCAATTAAAATGTTCATCAACACAGAACCCCAGTTTCCAAACAGGTTTTGGAAAAAGTCAGTCAAGGGGTTTGGACCAGGTTTAGTCAGTTCAAAACTTGTTGAATTATTTTTCCGTTCTGCAACACTACTGTTCTCATAATTAGTCCATCACCAATTCTAGCGCTGAAAATGTCACATTACTCAGAGTCTCTAACAGTTTTGACAGTTTTCTCAGTTCTCAGATGGATTTTACTGTCGCTGGCAAAATACCAGCCCAAGCAATTACATCATCGCCTAGGTCCATATGTGAGAGTCCTTTGCTGCTGGCGTGTGCCAAGTCATGGTGATAAATCCAGCATCAATGTTATTAATAGGTTTATTAAGAGATTTTACTCTGAGGTAATACATTTTATCTGATACCTGGTATCAGATATCCCAAAAACAACTTCCTGACCAGCCATATGGTAACCATTTATATGCTTTCCTACCACAAATAAAATAACAATCATTTGTTTTGATGGTAATATTGGTTGCAAATTCATAACTCCCAACAAAACTAATATAATTTACATTGATGTCTTTTATAGCTCCAAACTTGGTCTCACACTGCCCTTCTAGGGTACAATTATGAACTATTGTCAAATTACATTGGCTCAGCCCCCTTAACTTTCCCTACTTCTGTGGTTTCAAACAACAAACTATTCCAAGTATCATTTATTCCCAGAGGGCTGTCCCTAACAAGCCACTGTGTACAGTAGGTATTGCAGTACAAACAATTTGAGACATTCATTGAGGATGCATATGCATATTTAAGATATGTATTAAAGTTTGGATGCCAGCTGGTGTGTTTGTCTCTTTTGAATGGCTAGCTTCATTAAAAAACAGAAATGGCCAAAACAGAAATATTACAATCACAATAGTTATAAACAATAAAACATTGCAATAGAACCATTTTTCTTATTCTCATTATTGTCCTATGGAAAGGAGGGCTAGAGGTAGACAGGTAATCCAAGACTGATGTATGGCATTCCACCCAATGGTGTTTCAATTCAATTTGGAAAACTGACTGATTGAGCATCCGGATGTGTCACCGAAAAGCCTCAACCCACTTAGTAAATGCATCTACTATTAAGTTGTGCGGGGTCAATTCGATGAAGTCCATACTTGGAAATGATGCCGGAGCAACTCTGACCCCCCGTGGTATTTTATGCAGGATAGACAAAAAGTTTTGCATATGCAATGAAACCCTTGGTCCAAAAGGTAAGGTGGATAATTCTAACCATAGCTGCAGGGCCCAGATGGACTAGTGCTGCATACCTAAAGATTAGTAGGCAAAACATATTTATTATCTGGTCCCACATAGATTCCTTTGTTCTGTCTAACACCATACCTAGTCTTTTCCTGTACTGTGCTAAGTTCCTGCATGACTTGTAAGGTTTGCAAATCAAATTTATCTGTTGGTTGTAATTCTGTAGGTGTGGTTTCAAGTGAAAGGTACTGGACATAGCTGCCTCTTTGGCTGCTTTGTCTGCTAGGGCATTACCAAGTGATACGGGTCCTTATGAGCAGTGCATTTACAGATGGGCATGATGTCTGTTGTAACCATCCCCTATTTTTCCATTGCTGAGCAAACACATGTACGAAGGCATATTGACTATCCGACATGCCCTGTCACAGCAATCAGTTCCACTGCTTGAGCGGATAAGTTCTCTATTATCTGAGTTGCAGTAGTAACTGCATACCCTATGGTGCCTGTTTCTGTTTTGCGTGCTGACCCATCTACAAACAGTGTCCAGTCATGTAGTAAGGGTTGATCTTTAAGATCCGGTCTTGGTAGAACTTTAGAATGTATGAGATGTAGGTAGCAATGTCACTGGATTTAAGGTAGTGCATCTCTCAATTGTCATGTGAGATAAATGTCTGCTAGGTGACAGAAATGTTAACTTGTCCTGCAGAAGGATGACTGCTACAGAGAAGATCATGGAACAATACCCCTCCAAAGCGGCTGCAATTACTGCTTGCACACAGTGTGGTAATGCTCATGCTACTGAGTCTAATTTGCTAGAGTAAAATGCCAATGGTCTTAACTTATCTCCATACATTTGCATTAAAACAGATGTCATAAATCCCTGCTTGCAATCTACAGTCTGTATAAAGGTCTTACTGTAATCTGGAAACCCCAATGTTGCTGACCCAGCTATCATTTGCTTGATCCTAGTAAATGCCTGTACTGCCTTGTCTGTCCAGTGCAGCAAATCTTTTAAGTCTGATGGACATCATTTGTAGTTGGCATGGGGGCTTGTAAAATAGCATTCTTTCTGCTGTCATCTAAGAGATAGTATAACCAATTTACAAAATTGTAACTTAGACTTATTGGACATCTCTTGTGAGAAGATGGTAAATGCAAACCAAAATCTACTATCTTCCTGCAAAAAGGCATTACTGATATCAATTACAGAAAAGTAGTTATCCGTTGGAAGGATACATTTATTGCCTGTAAGTCTTGTACCATCCTCCATGTCCCATCCGTGAGTCTGTGCACAGAATTAATACTCCAGCTTTCAGGTCTAAATTCTGACTTGGGTGTAATCTTTACCTGTCCTGCCATTCTAATCAGTCATAATGAGTTTGGAATCATCTGCAATTGAGATTCTTCCATGGGGGAGACATAGTCATAATGTCCCAGGTCGGTCTGGCTTGTGTAACCCAGTTAAGTTTTTGAACCTGAATGCCCTTACCTGCCAACTGTTCTGGTGTCCATCCTACCCATTCAGTTATTTTCTTGCCCACGAGGTACCATGACATTCCTTCACCCTCCGTGACTGAGATAGGTGTGGTTAATTCATTCTTATACAGCAGCTGCATATCCCTTGTAAGGCTACATGTGACTGCAGAATTACCTAGGGTGGCCCAAAAAGGCTATGCAATACTAGTTTGGTGACTTTAAAACTAAGAAATTTATTCTAAATCAGGTCCGCACATCTTCTGTAATACATTGTGCAATGTAATGGATCTGACACCTTTTTGTTATGCCGTATTTGCTTAATGCCAAATTTGTAAGAGCCGTCACTACACTCTGGGGCCTGTCTCTATCAAATCATTACTATACCAGTAATGTAGATCTCCCTGCCCCTCTAATAGCATTGCACTATTCAGTTCTATTCTCCTTGCCACCATCCCCATGGAGGTTGAACACTTGCATTAAATCTCTTCCTAGTAAATGTACTGGGCAGATTTTTGAAATTATTACTGAACCGTATGGTTTGGTTCAGTAAACCACAGAGGTTTGGACAATGGCTCTTCGACCATTTGCTGCTTTTACAAGCACATATTCATCCGAGGTAACATCGGATGATATGGCAGTACTTCTGACAGAAGCCCTGAGTCACAAAGAAATTCTATGTCTCAACTTGCAATGGGATCACTGGTTGGGATTCCAATTGCATAGTTGATTAGATTTACCATTTGATATTTCTCATTTTCTGCCATTTCCTGTCCCCACCCATCGTCTTCACTTGTACCTACTTCCCCACTCTCACTTTCTTCTTCTTCCTCATACCCTCCATCTGCTTTTGACCGTCATATAGTCAAATCCTCAGAATGACTTATGCCTCGAACCTTGAACTAACATTAAAGTTCCATCTTCACTAACTGTAAAAGTCTGGGTTTTTATCTTTTCCTTCAGGTATTTCTCAGCATGTCTAGCATAATCCATAAGGGGCTGTGCTGTCCTGTGTGTGATCATATGCTTTTGTATAAAGTTACCAATGGCTGTCTTGCAGCCCTTTAGGAATGCATTTTCAGTTGCTGTTCATAGAGTCATTTTCCTGATTTTCTACCTTAATCAACCCACTATGAGCATCAAAACATTGTGTGAGACGATGTAGATAACTGCATCTGATTGAATGCATTGATTAATGCAAGTCCAATCTGCCTTGGGCTTCCAATGTTCTTCTATTTTATCTAAGAGAGTCTGCATTCTGGTTCTACACACTTGGAAGTTTTACTATCTTCCTTTTAACAAAGTACACATCTCTTTCACTTGAATTACCACCAAATTTTGTTCCCTATGTCTCTTATTTGCTTCCTCCAGCCATTTCTGTGCCTGGGGAAACCCCACCTTCTTTTGATTCCTTGTCTTATTTCCTGCCTGTTTGCACAGTAATCTTACTAGATTTTGACATTCTGACTTATGTAAACATCCACTAAACCCATGATCTTTTTCCATTTATCTAAATATTTTACGTTCTTTGGGTGTAAATCAAACATAAACTTTTCATCTTCAGTTTGTCGTCACCTTAACTGGTTCCTGTTCCCATTTCTCTTAAGAGAAACTATTCCTGTTCCTGAGATCTCTTGTATATGGAATCTATTCACATATACTCCTTATATTTGAGAAAATTAAATTTCTCCCTTGACTAGTCCCTTAAAATTTAGACAAAAATTCCAATCAGAAACAACAAAAATAGCGTTTTTGCTTACCTTTGTGATTCCTCTGCCACCTCACGGATTGAATCTGGAAAGAGTGACTGGCCTCTAATTTCAACCTGTTTCAGTTGGAGGTCTTTCATTCGAGGAGAGCCTGATCTCTCTTTTCAGCCTCTCTTTGTCAGTTATGTCGAAAGATTTTACTCTTCTAACATATTCTGGAAGAATCACGTTCTTGTAAGCAAGTAAAACAGCTTTATTTTACATGCATGGAGACCTGCTACATGATAGTAATATGCCAGCAGTCTGGTTACTTGTACTTTGAGTTCTGCTTATATAGACCCTCCTGGCACACAGAACATTCATTAGAAGTGATAGTTTGATTACTTGTTTTTACCAGCCAGTACCACAGTTATTCTTGCACCATTAACTTTCTTATCAGCAGTTTAAGATTAACTTCTGCATTCCTCAGTGATCAACATTTTCCAGAACATTTCAGTTTGCACGCAGTGAACATTTTTCTGCTTAACCCTTTAAATACAGAATACAAAATATGTTGACTTCAGTATTTTTCCACATAGACCAAGGTTACAGGTTCCATTTTCATACCTTACCAAGAAAACAAGGCATGCCAAACCTACCACAAAACCAGAGGGCAGAGGCTATCAAGCAAATTTCTCTGCTGGCTCGGATAAAAGCAATAGAAAGAGTTCCACAACAAGAACAAGGCCAGGGATTTTACTCAAGACTGTTCCTTGTTCCAAGAAAAGAAACTCAATGGAGACCAATACTGGATTTGTCCGCATTAATCACCTTTCTCATAGTACCAAAGTTCAAAATGCTGACTCTACAGCAACTTCTTCCCATGCTGGGCAAGGGGTCTTGGCTGATTACTCTGGACCTCAAGGAGGCATACCTGCATGTCCCTATCAGACACAGTTGCAGAAGATACCTCAGATTTCTTGCAGGGCCAGAGCATTATCAATTCTCAGCATTGCCATTTGGCTTATCTACTGCACCCAGAGTATTCACAAAATGCCTGGCTTCAGTAATTGCTCATTGCAGGCTCCAGGGGATCCAAATTTACCCATACCTGGACGACTGCCTCATACAAGCGGACGACAAATTGATGTTGACAAAAAACTTGAACTATGTCATACGATTACTTCAGGCTCTGGGATACACAGTCAACTTCCAAAAGTCAAGACTTCAACCATCCCAGCAAATAACCTTCTTAGGAGCCAAACTAGACACAGCCTCCCAAATGGCTTACCTGACAGAAGACAAGCAAGAGAAGTTAACTCATTATTTCAAAGGTTTGGCAAAACTCACCCAGATGACTGCAAGGAGATTCCTACAGGCCCTGGGTTACATGGCATCCTGCATTCTCCTGGTTCCATTAGCAAGACTACACATGAGAAAGCTTCAATGGTACCTAAAAGCCTATGGTCTCAGCACAGCAGCAACTTAGAGACAACCATACCGCTCATTCCATGCCTACAAAAGGAATTCCTATGGTGGGCCTCGGTAAGCCAGGCAAACACAGGTATGTCATTCAAAAAACCACAGATAACACAAACCATGACCACAGATACCTCAGACCTTGGATGGGGGGCGCACATGGAAGGCAGATGTATACAAGGACAATGGTCTCCAAAGGAAACACATCTGCATATAAACCAAAAGGAAATGCTGGCAGTAATGCATGCCATCGAGGCCTTTCGACAACAACTTCAGCAAGGCCATTTACTGATACGGACAGACAACACCACTGTGATGTGGTATATAAACAAGCAAGGGGGCACCCATTCTTAACCCCTTTGCAGACTGACAATGAATCTTTGGGAAAAATCACTGAGCCTAAACATACAGTTACAATCCCAGTTTGTTCCAGGCAAAGACAATGTGCTGGCGGACAGCCTAAGCAGGAATTTCACAGATCCACACAAGTGGAGGTTACATCCGAAGATCTTCACACAACTCACTTCGACATGGGGCAGGCCAGAAGTAGACCTATTTGCCTCTCACCTCAACCATCATCTACAAAAATTCTGCTCAAGGACATATCATCCACAAGCTTGGAAAATAGATGCTCTCTCATTCAACTGGAACTTCCTAAAAATCTATGCATTCCCACCTCTGCCACTGATGACCTCAGTATTACTAAAGAGCAAAGCAGAGAGACCCAAAGGGATCCTAATAGCTCCAGACTGGCCAAGACAACACTGGTATCCACTACTACGGAGCATATGTCACACCAAGAAGTGGGCCCTTCCCAATGGCCCCTACTTTTGACTCAACACAACTTCAAAACAGTGCATCCAAACCTTCAGACACTGCAGCTAACAGCCTGGGAGATCCCATGAATAACCTCAATCTATCTCTCTCCAAGGAAGTTCAGCGGATATTAACAGAGGCTCGAAGACCATCCACCAGAAAGGTTTACTTAGCAAAATGGAAGAGATTCAGCATTTGGAATACCAGCAAGGGACATGATGCATCATTACTGAACATCCCACTCATCCTGGAATATTTGGCAGATATGCTACAGAATGGACTCTCATATTCTTCCATAAAGATACATGCTTCAGCTATTTCAGCTAGATATAACACTGATCCGCCTGTCTTTTCACATCCTTTGCTAAGGCAATTCCTCAGGGGAATCAAGAACATTAAGCCACCAAGAAAGGCTCCAGTGCCAGCCTGGGACCTCAACTTTGTCCTAGAAAAACTGACTCTCCCTCCATTTGAGCCAGCAGCTTCAGTCGACTTACAATTTCTCTCATGGAAGACAGCCTTCCTGTTGGCAATTACCTCAGCAAGAAGGGTTTTGGAACTACAGGCCCTAATGGCAATACCACCGTTCATAATCTTTCACAGAGACAGGGTCTCATTAAGGACCAACCCTACCTTTATGCCAAAGGTGGTATCTAGGGTTTCTTTAAATCAAGCTATTCATCTACCTGCTTTCTTCCCCAATCCTGAGAACAAAGGGGAAAGACTGTTACATACCTTGGACATTCACAGGCAACTTCGATACTACCTGGACAGAACCAAGACCAGTAGGAAGTCTGAACAACTTTTTGTAGCTTACGCCCCTGCAGTCCAAGGAAAAGCAATTTCAAAACAGACTATTTCAAAATGGATTGGACATTGCATCAGATTCTGTTATTCCTTTCATGGGAAGACTGTTCCTGCTAATGTCAGACCACATTCCACCAGAGCTACAGCCACCTCTACAGCTTTTTGAAGAGGGGTGCCTACAAAGGACATTCTAGAAGCTGCTACATGGAGCTCTGTGCATACATTCTCCAAACACTACAATCTCCCTCTATACTCCAGATCCAGAGCAGGCTTTGCTTCGGCAGTCCTACAGGGTTTGATTGCCACACCATCTTTTTCCTAGAGCATTCCTCCTCCCCCAGCTAAGCTATGGTATTCTACCCATATGTTATGACTGCAGTTGCATTCTTGAAGGACATAGTACAGTTTTGTACCTACCATGAATGTAGATGTCCGATAGATATGCAACTGCAGTCGGATTTTCCCTCCCTCCATACCCCTCTATGCCTAGGGTCCACTCCTATCCCTGTTTCTCTTAGCTGGGGATATCTGTTATGGTGTATCTGTTTATTGCTTACTTATTTGTCTGGAATCCTGTTTTTGTCTTCCAGTTTGATTACAGCCTTCCTTGGAGGGCACCTGGCATCTGGGGCAAGAAACACTGAAGAAAATAGCGTCGGCTGATGCTTATGTACTCCAGCCACTCTGACGTCGGAGAGAAATGCGACATCAGCCGACGTCGGACCCAGACTTTGGAATCCGGCCGACCGAGGGCTGCCTGAGGCAGGACAACCCATATGTTATGACTGCAGTTGCATATCTATCGGACATCTACATTTATGGTAGGTACAAAACTGTACTTTCTGTGTTATGCACCTGTACTAGACACTGCAGCTCAATTCCAGCAAAGCGTAGCAAATCTCTGCCACCAAACCAGAATTAATCCACTTGCACATAGTTTGTTTTAATTTTGTCTTTATAGCCTGTGAATCTGTTCAGACAATATTTGTAAAATAATTGTTCACTGTACTACCTTCTGAACTTTTAACAATTCTCATGTTTTACTACTTTATGTATTCTGGAACTCTTGCCTTCTGTGTCTGTACTGTAAATGGGTTCTGACCAATCAGATTGTCCTGATCAACGCAATCATTCAATATACATATAAATATCTACATTTTAAAACTTTTTAACATGCTCAGTTACATTTATATGAGCAATGACAGCTGTATTTTAAGAAATTTTAAACAAACACATTCTCTATCAAAAAATCTCCAACAAGGCTTCTTGAAAAAATTTGGAATGAGTACATATCTGCTTGCAGTTATGGATCTTTTTCTTTCAGACCTCTATAGCAACAAAATAGTTAGTTGCACCAATGTTCTTGGATTTCTCCAAGGTGTTCGATTCTTTATGTCATGACATGTTAATTGACCAACTGAATGCCATAAAAAGAGTATCAGTGTTTCTGGATTCCTCCAATAGTTTAATCTCAAATCTGCAGCAAAGTGTTAGAAAGCCAGTTTTATCTCAACATTAGACAGAGTGCTATAATTGGGTTCTACAAGGATCAGAAGCAGACACCTTCCTATTTAATGTATTATGAGTGATATGTATTCTGGTGTTGGTATTGTCATTTTATGGGGTATGGTTTGGGCAGTGGTGGGAAAATGCACTGAATGAACGGAGATTGTTTTATATGTTGAAATGATGTAGTCTGTAATGGATGGCTTTCTTTAGTTCATTGTATTAACACTGCAGAATTAACCAGTCACAGTGTCATTGTAGAAATATCTGTGATTAGCTGAAATGGGAAATTTCACTGAATGAGATGAGAGAATTTTTTTTTTTATAATAAGGAATATTGCTTGAGGTTTGCCAGTCTTTACTTCATTTTGCTTGTGGCCTGGGTATTCAGCAGTGAATGATGATTCACTGATTATGACTGCTGTGAAACATGCATGCCTGGAGAGGCTGTTATAAAAATAATATCTCTCTTCTTACCAGTGGTCTCACTACTTCGGGGTTGCCCATTATGGATGCAGCTTAGAATCCAGCCTTTATTACTAAAGAATTACTCGTGTACTGCATCACTGCATCTGAGACCTGACATGAATCTTGTGGTAGGGAGCTGCAGATTTAAGATAGGGCTAGAAAACTGTTTCTAAAAGGACCCATGACATGCCAATGCACTGACTATACAGAGGATGCAAGTTAACATGGAAGTTATTTTCTTTTTGCTGTTTTTGACCAGGCAAATGTTTTATCAAGTTGGCTGCTTCTTTGTTTTACATTTTGCTAAAGAATGCATACTCCAGTCCCTGAACTGCAGTGACTTGGTGCATTCTAGAATATTTCATGATGTTGTAATTTTAGTAAATAATAAAAAGTTCAGTGCACATTCAAAGTCTCTTTTTACTGGAGAGGTTTTTGTGTAATGCAAGACCTTAATAGCACATATAAAGAGTGGAAACTTTGACATTGAAACATACCCTTAATGTATGTATATGTGTGTGTGATAAATAAATACCACATACCAAAAGAACTGCTCTCAGTGCAAGTCTGGCCTGATTCCGAAAGACTGTAAACAGGCATACACCAGGGGCCAGATGCCAAAACACCTGCTGTCTGTGTAAATAGTCACTTATACTAAGAGCAAGTCTATTAGAATCAGGCCTGTACTAGTCTGTAGCTGTTGTAACTTCAAGGGCTGTGTCTTTATTCTGTTGGTCTCTGAGTGGCTACCTTACTTTTTCTTTTTTGGGGGGGAAGTGTGCAATATAAGAGAACAACTTCTAGTCTGGCTAGTCACCTGGTAGTGTGAACCTTGGCTTTAGATGACCTCATGTGCAAAAATGGAAAAAAAGGGACTGTGTAGGGATGGATTTGGGCTGAGAGAGACAATTAAATCCTTGCTGTTCTTGCCTTATGAGAATGCATCAGCTGTTTTAGATTTCCAGTGCATAGTTCAAGAGGTTCACCACACTAAATGGTTGATAACTGTAACTGACACATTGTATTGTGAATGTACGAGCCTGGTGAATAACAGGAAGTGGTGAGTTTCATTAACCCGAACAGAACATGTCATTTACTAGAACGGTATGATACACTGCTTACATCTTGTATGAAAGCCTTGGCATCACAATCCCAGAGCTGTATGTTGTTTGCTGGGACAGTTATAATCCAGGGTGGCTGGGTTGGTGGGAAGCAGACGTAGGGCAACCATTACACTCTGGCTGGGGCTGCTTAGCTTTTTGCAGGTTGCACTTCCCCTACATTTTCTGCAGTATTCTGGGTGATTTAACTGCATGTAGGTGTACTTTCGACTGCCCTACATTCACAGTGATGCCCATCTAAGCACTTCTACTGACTGTACTTATAGCATCAAGTGGATGGTTGCTTACCTACAGACCTGCTCTCTTGACGTCTCATCGAATCAGGTAGATCACTGCAGTATGATCCCAATAAGGTGAGATATTTCTCTGTTGCCTGATTCATAATCACGTTATCTTCTCGATTTTCACTTTAAGGCGATATAGGTCATGTCACCAGAACACCCACTTTCCCTTCCTCACTGAGAGTGGTGGGCAGGCTCAGCTTCATCATTCCTGTCTTAAACACCATGTTAGCTCTCATATTTCCCAAACTGCAAATTCAGTCTTGTTGTCTGGGTTGTAATTAGGGCTTCATCTTTTTACACAACATGGCCAGATAGAAACTAGGATTTTAAATGAGAGATGATAGCACTTTTATGATGATGAAATGTTTAGATGCACAAAAGTAATTCTCTAATGAAACATTTAGATGCGCAGAAGTCAATCTCTAATATAACAATGTATTACATAATATTGGGATAAAGTTCCAGTTTTGATTTCTTGGTAGACCTATATTGTACACTATGGAATATTGCACTTCATATCAGTTTCTGTATCTCTGCAATGTCTGAAGCATTTCTTAAATTTAAATAAGCAGTAAACCATTAAAATGAAGTGTCTGAGACTGCTCTTTGAATGTAGAATCCAAAATGTTGCTGTTGTAATAGAAAGGGAAAATTTGATTTTGGTACAGTCACTCTTCTTGCTGTTTTGAGAAGTTGGATTTGGTTGTGAAAGAGAAGTCTCATAAGGATAAAATCGACATCAGACAATGGAAGTAAGACAGGGGTAGGAGCACAAACCTGAATGGGGCATTTTCAGGCTCTGTCCCTGAGCTAACACTCATACAATCTGTCACTGAATATGACATTAAATTCTCAGCGATAGATTAAAACAGCGCCACGCAACAGAAGTGCAATAAAATGTGATGGGGAAAATACACTGAAAGTTGCATAATACAGTGAGAAGTACTGAGCTGGGCAATATTTACAAACAATGATTTTCAGTTTCAGTCACAGAATCTCACATTTACAATGCTGATAATGTAATATTTATAGAGGGAGGTCCAACATCTGTTTTAGAATGCTGTAGAAAATTGTGAGGGTACGATTAAGTGAAAAAAGTAGCATTACATACAGAGAGAAGGAAGATAGTTCTAAAAGAAATAAGTAAATAAATGAAATTCTATATGAATATGGACTAATGCAGAAGTGTGGTTGAAGGTGATATCACTGGCTATAATTCATTAAAAGATAAGGAAATATAAGGTTTAGAAATAATGAGACTAATTCAGAGTCTGTCTGTGCTGAATTGAGTGTGCAGTCCTTTAGAAACTGCCTAACTCTGACAAGTCACTGTTTCTAATTATGGAGGGCAGTGATTTCCAGAGTTTTAGGTGGAGGAACTAAAAGAAGATATTTTAACAGTGAAGTATGCTGCTGGGTTAATATAGAGTTGGTGGATAGACTGTAGCTGTAGTGGCCAGCTACAAATGGAAAGAAGTCTAACTCGATCAATTTATAGAGAAAAAGAGCCAAGGAGTTGGTTTGACCTTTGCTGTATGGGGAAACATTTTGCTTTTGATAGGAATGTACACTTAAGTGCACAGTTGCAGGTGTTATGAGCCATTGTTGTACTGTATGTGATTTACTGGAAAGAATATTTTTGCTATTACTAACAGGGTGAGGCTATTTCCAAGCTGGGACATGACTATGTCCTTTTCTAATTGGTGTTGCTGTGTTCTCTAAGGCAAGGAATTGGGATACTTTTCTGGCCCAGAAGATTTTTTTTGTCTGCTGTATGAAGTAACGGAAGTAAAGTTTCTGACCTTACTAAATTTCAAAGTATTTAAGTGGTTTTTTTTTTTTTTGTTGCTATTAGATTAAGATTTTTGTGATAAGTTTGTCAGTTGTCTTGTACATTACTGAGTTTGTGTTGCATCCAAAATGTCATTGCCTTAGTATTGTTAGAGTTATAAGAGAGCTAATGTGGACAGAAGAAGGCAAGAGTCTTAGTCAAGTTAATTTTTTTTGATAGAGGGTGAAGGTCTGGATCTGCAAATAACCTTACTGTCTACACAGAAAATTGTTGAGAGATTGGGGAGGGCAATGAGTAGGCAATAAATAGACAATAAACAAGACGGGGTAACAGATACCGGGGGATATGCATTTGAATTTATGGGAGCTAAGGGACCTTACTGCAGTGTACCATTTTTTCTCTCATTGCATCCTGGTCACTGAATGACCACATATGCCTAACAGCTTGCTACTAGTCCTTGTGTACATTTTCAGTCATGACACCAAGCCACAAGATACACAGCAGATTTGAGTCAAGCAGGTAAAACCATTAGGAATATGGTATGAGCAACAGGAAAGAATTAAACAAATTAAATAAAGGATACAGTTGATATACTCAGAAATAGAGAATTAGAAAAGTGAAGCAAGCATCTGAAAAAGTTAGGGACGATAACTCCTTTCGCTAGGCGTACTCATGAAACCTAATCAAAGACAATACTAATACATAGTAGAGTAAATGACAAGGTGTATTACCAGGATAACCCCCAATATCATAATATAAGGTATGCATAGGCCAAGAGTCCGCTCCTCCTATTTCTTATCCCTTATGAATTATTGGCATATTAAATACTTATCACCTTTAGTGTTTACTTCACGCATTCTGTATTCTGATAGCATTCTGCATTTCTGCTTACTGTCTAGGGGGAGTGGTTTCAACACCACTCTGAATCACTAAGGCATGCTATGCCTTTACATGGCATATCATTATTATCAACAAGGAGGTGATTGTACAACTCTTCTATATAATCCTAGCATTTGGTAGGCTGGTTTGGTGCATGTGTGTATGTAAAAGGCATGAATAAATCTGTAGGTGTGGTATAAACAGGACAACTACAGCAGCCTGCTTTGAAGTGGGAGGCAAACTGTCAGTCATGATGAAAGTGTGCATTAGTGTTCAGAAGGGAGTTGGAGTGGCCTTACTCTGGAACCACTGTATGTTGCTGTGTGTCATTCTATATAGTGTACAGCTGGTTCTGCATTATTCTCTTTTCATAAGATGGCTGCCCATTTATAGTAGTAATGCTGAATGTCTATTAACATTTCTCTTTATTATGCATTAAGGTGTACGATAAGATCATTGCACCTTATTATATCATGTCATACTCAGTATGATGTGAATTTTGTGAAATACAGATTCTTATCCTAGTGAGCATAGCAGAATTATAAACTAACAAACATAGTACGGAAATGGCAGCAGGAATGGGACTCAAGTCAAAGATTTAATGCTTTTGTTCTGTTTTTATTTAGAACTTCTTCAGAAATGTTTTAAAAATCTATTCATGGTGCATTTAAAACTTGCCCAATTAATCATGTGACTTTTCTACCAAATGAAAGTGCAAATATTTAAATAAGGTCTGACATCACTCTACAGACTCTGTATTCATGTGTCTTTTTCTGACAAATCAAAGTACAAATATTTAAATGACATTTTGTGGATAAAGTGAAAATCTTAAAGTCATATTTCGGCCAATTGTCACAGCAGACTTTTACAAAACAGAGCCAGTATCCATTTATCTTGACCATGTACTTAATCCACTGGTACCACAGTCTGAATTTCACCTTAAAGACTTGTGGCATTTGTTAGAACTGCTCAGTAACATCGGAAGCATAGACAATGATTGCATGTTTGTTTCCATAGATGTTGTGTATCTGTATACTTGCATCAAACAAACTACCAGGATTGAAGTTATGAGGGAGAATCTCAGCAGGTTTACTAGTATGAACAACATTGTGATTACCACACTCTGCACGCTGTTGGACTTAGTACTAAGTAGCAATTGTTCCAGTTTAACAATAAGTTGTACAGATGGAAATCATGGGTGGCAATGGGAGCCAGACTGGCTCCAATATTTACGAAACGTGTGATGGCCCCTGGGAGCAAATTCACATCAGAACTCACACTTCATATTTGAAAATCACATTTTACAGACATTGCACTGATGATTTGCTTTTCACCTGGAATGGGACCAAAGAAGATTTTCTTTCCTTCTTGGAATATTTAAATAACAGCACCCCTTTCTTAAAATTTACCATCAGTGGTTTGGGTAAAGAAATCAATTACATTGACATCCCTTTGAACATAGAAGGAAGAAGCAGAGTTCTTCATAGAAAGATATTTAAAGAGGATACCTTCATCACCATCTACCTACATTACAAAAACTTACACCCACACCACAAGAAGAAAGGTGTGATCAAGGGACAATACTTCAGGTTAAGCAGACTCACTAGCAACTATGACATCTTTGCAGAATAAGCAGAGGTACTTAAGAATCTGTTCTTGCAGAGAGGCTATTCCCTCAGTTTATTGCCAACATTGCACAGGAGGTAACGACACCAGCAGGGCAAGGCAAAATCTGTTCTATGGGCTTCATCTACTGTCGAAAAAATGGTCAACTAGGTCACTGTTGCTCAAATACCAACTGTTGAATACCAAAGTGCTTTCCCTTTACCCATTACCATTGGCATGTTTGTTAAACACACCATTGTTAACAACTGGAAAATAATCTACGGGCACAAGGAATTATTAGAAATTGTTGTTGAAAAAACATTGTTCACATAAAAAAACCACTGAACATTAAAAGCATGGTAGAAACTTCAAAGAAATGTAATTTACCCTAGAAACCACCACTGGAACTTTTAGGTGCGGTAAATGCAAACATTGCCATTACATTTACAACTGTTCCATTATTTAAATCCCGGCAGTAAATAGAACAATTGTTTCTAGAGGCAGGTTCAACTGCAATTCATGTGGAGTGGTATACTTGGCACATTATGACTATGTCAAAGTTACTACATTGGAAAAATCTTCAGGAAACTTAGCAGAAGAATTTATGAGCACATTTTAGCCATCAAAAAAGGATACTAACAATGCTTTGGCTAAACATGCTGGAACTTGTATAGATTTCTAGAATTTACACTTTGTTGTGTTAGATCAAGTTGATCTGTACACCGTCATCAGTAATCATCATGTTTTGCTGGAATGCCGAGAAGCTGAGTGGCAGATGCGACTTGCTGCAGAGAAAAAAACAGGGTTGAATGAATATATTAACCTCAAGTGCTTTTTATTTGCACAAAGGTTATGATTATCTCTCTTGCTCATCTTTTTTATTTTATTATATAGAAGTTTCACTTGTTTTATTTACCTAAATCTTTAAGACATAACTACATTTTATTACATTTAATTATGTTGTATTGGATCACAAATCAGGTTTAATTTGATGGCCTTAGGCATACATACAACTTTAAGATTTTCACTTCATCCACAAAATGTCCTCATTTAAATGTTTGGACTTTGATTTGTCTGAAAATAATACACATGACTGCAGAGAGTCTGTAGAGTGATGTCAGATCTTATTTAAATGTCTGGATTTTGATTTGTCAGAAAAGTCACATGGTTAATTGGGCAGGTGTTAAATACACCATGAAGAGGTTTTTTAAAACAATTCTGAAGAAGTCCTAAATAAAAACAGAACAAAAGCACTAAATCTTTGACTCGCTTCCCATTCCTGCTGCCATTTTTGTAGCGTGTTTGTTACTTTTAAGTATTTATTCACTACTCAGCATATTGGTTTTACTTAAGAGAATTATGCCTAAGTGTCCCTAACACTATAGTTTCTACATACATTTTCAATTATTTGATTATAAGGTACCAGTATGGTACTCACATTTCATTTAAATGCTTTCACTTAATTCAAAAATACACTGACCTGTTATTTTAAACAAATCATGCTTTTTAGTATAAGCATTTTTGACAACTTTAATGATTTTTATAAGCAACTGCTTCCTGACAGATGTGTGGTTACCAACCATAATTCAGTCAGTGCAGTAGTAAGTAGTTGTTTGATATTTCAGTTCCTGTGCATGCTTAATATAAGAAGGCATCTAGGGGATCTTGAAATTATATGTCTATAATGAGAAAGTTAAAATGGCTGGCATACTCTGGAGATTATAGACCAGATTCCAAAAGAGTTGTTCTCAGTGTTAAGTCTACCCTGATTCTGAAAGAGTTGCTGTCAGTGTAAGTGACTTTCTTCGATGTAAGGCCTATCTATAAACATGCTTGCATAGGAGGCCAGATTCCAAAACACTTGGTCTCAGTGTGAGTGATGCCTTACACTGACAGCAAATCTTTTGGAATCGGGCCCTGTATCTTGATATATTACGTTGTTAGTGTAATGTGTTCAGAATGCTACAGTTTGCATTGTGATGTCACAATGAATGTCCAACAAAATGCATTGCCTTCATTCTGTGTACAAACAACATGCTCATTTACATAATTACTGTGGAGTTTTCCTGTTATTGTTTTCCATAAATGGTATAAATATGGTATTTTGCATTTATTTAATTATATTTCTGATGACTGGAAAGATTGTTTACATAGAAGACTCAGAGCACAGCCTTCAATTGTCCCTGATTTTTGTAGAATGTTGATGATTTTGCCTCATACCTTTGCCCTGTCCCTGATAAAATTTGTAATTTTCTGGCAAATTACTGAGGATTATAATCTATGAGTGATGCGAAATATTAAGAGTTTTATACTTCTTATTCTTCTGAAAATGTACAACAATGTAAAATATATTTTATTAACTTCCTAAGTGAATTACAGTAATATTTAAAAAATCTCCCAAAGACCCATTTTCCATCCTTTTAGAGATTTGATATGCAGAGATAATTATATTAGTGAATGACAATTTCCAGTCATCTTTTCTTTGTGATTTCTGCATAACATTGTTTTGTAAGGGTGAAGTATATTTACTAAGTACCACACTTTTCATTTTGAAATCTGAGCATTCTCGAGATTCCAGTTGATTTATCTGCTTTCAGTTAAAGTCTGCTGCAAAGAGACAGAGAGAGAGAGATAAAGTGACACCTCTTTTGCAGCATGCTTGGAGAGTCAACTCTTAAGTAATCTCTTTGTTGTTAGTGCAGTGACACATTCAACCTATGTTAAAACAATAAACTGCCACAGTTCTTATAATTTTCTATTCACTTTGTATTCTGTTTCCTTATAAATGTTTCTTTCATTGAATGTTCATTCCATTATTGTATTTGAACATTTCTAGAAAATATTATTATGTTGTATTTCAAACTATGCTTTTTTTACTTTTACCATCAAAGATACATAATTTTTGTATTTGCAACATTCTGTAGCAATGATTGTTTCTTATATATACATACATTCACCCTGAAACTGTGGGTGGCACAGTGGTGCAGCGGTTAATGTTGTTGCCTCACAGCAAGAGGTTCTCCAGTTCAATTCTGAGCTGGGGTACCTTCTATGTGGAGTTTGCATGTTCTCCCTGTGTTCATGTGGGTTTCCTCCAGGTACTCTGGTTTCCTCCCACAATCCAAAGACATGTGTCTAGAGCATTTCTCCCCTGGCCTCCGCTGAAAGTAGGCTCTGTCCTAGTCAGACTTTCCCGGTCAACAAATGATAAATAAATAAATAAAATAAAAGAAGTAGACTGTAGAGGTCACCAGAATGGTATATATCTTCTGGGCTAACCTCTGTGATGGTCAGGGCACAACAGTCCAACTAGTCAGAAAGTTAAACTGAGACTGTGTGATCTTAGGGTGGATAATAAACATGTACTGTAAATGATGAAGAGGAGCGAAGGACTGGGAACAGTCAGAAACCCATCTTCTACATCCCTACACCCAATTATTTTGAATGTGATGCACTGTGTAGATGAAAGCTGTGTGTTTTGGAAATACTCAGCCAGCATCACTTAGCATGATTGTGGGCATATGGATAAGTGAGAAGTAATAGTGCATTACTGCAGTTCCCTAACAAGCTGTACTATGGTCAGTGTCACAGTTCTGATGGCATGTCACTGTCAGATGGTTTGTGCCAGTAGTATAGCACTTTGAGGAGATG
The DNA here is from genome assembly GCF_019279795.1 of Protopterus annectens. Taxonomy (NCBI): domain Eukaryota; kingdom Metazoa; phylum Chordata; order Ceratodontiformes; family Protopteridae; genus Protopterus; species Protopterus annectens. Next base: position 873,559,630 of record NC_056743.1, on the reverse strand, counting down.
GTGACATCATTACTTACTGGCTCAGAATTAAGGATAGCTGTGAATTAATGCTTCTTCTCATTAGCAGGGTAATACACTAGTCATATTTTTACAGAATGTCCATATATAGTTTTGCCTCATATTTTTTGGTCTGCTCATAACATTTGTGGGTTTTCTTGCAAATCACTGAGGATTGAAGTCATTAAATAATGACAGACATTTGAGTTTTGGACTTCATATCCTTCATAAAATGCATGCTAACAGAACTCCTGTTATTGTAGCAACTTTCTAAATTTAAAAGAAGAATATTTAAAATCTGTCTGTATTTTTGAGCCTTTGTCCCCATTATTTTAGGCTTTTTCCAGAATTATTGCACCAAGAGGTTGAAAAATATGATACTAGTTACACTGTTTCTGGAGGCCCATTGAAAACATGTCTAAATCACAGTTCCAAGGTATAGGGTTCAGTTCCAACTTTTGTTTATTGTCAGTGTAGAGTTTGCTCATTCTGTCCATGTCTGCATTTTTTTGGTAATCAGCTTTCCTCCCACCTTACAAAAAAAAGCTGCCTGGTTGAGCATTTGGGTACACCAAGCTGTCTAAATGTAGTATTGTACTTACCTTTTTAACTAAGTCATGGCTGAAGAGGAGAAACAGTCCACAAACTTGTTCACTTGCTCAGTTAAATAAATAAATAAATGATGTCTGAGGCATGTAATATGATTATTGTCAGCTGGACAGTGGTTGGCAGTGATAACATTTCAACTGCTGCAGTCCATCACATGCTGGTGGAACACTGATAAGATTTGAACTGCTGCCCTCTGCTTAGTATATCACAAGTCTTTTAACTAAAACCATTGAAACTGTCTTGGATTCATGTGCATATGCATGTGTGTGTGTGTGTGTGTGTGTGTGTGTGTGTGTGTGTGTGTGTGTGTGTATATATATATATATATATATATATATATATATATATATATATATATATATAAAGTTTGGACTTTTGAAGACACATGATGACATGTAAGATCTTTTCTATTTCCTTAATATTTGTTAACCGATGGATGACCTCGTTCAAAGGCCCTTTTTGGTCATGACCTAACACAATGGCCAATAACACTAGAGTGCGTAGTTCACCAGTCTGAGTTAGACATAATACAGAGACATCCATATAAGGATAAGCACCAGTATCCGTGGTGTTATAAATGTGGCGGGTGTTGATGGAGAATTTTCTGAATTGAAACCATGCACAAGTCCCTGATGGAAAAATGTTTTTCTTGTATCACTGGGGACGTGTACTAATTAAATAAAGTGCATGATGGTAAAATCAGGGCTTAAAAATGGTGTTATCTCATCTGTGGTTAAGAGGGAAAGTTATGGTTTGAATACAAGTTCAATAAAAAGCACACCGGTGTTACCAGGATAAAATCACCAACCTTTAGATTTGTTTGGCAGATCCGATTAGATGCCAACAATATCCCTGGCATTAATGAAGCTCTATCCCTAGCTTGTATATTAAAACATAAGGCAGCTTATATCTAACATTTTCCCTACATTTTGAACAACTCATGAACAATGACCCAACATTTATTTACTTTATATATATTTTATTTTTTATACAATTGGAGGTATGACATGATCATTTAGTCATTTATTATTGTTTATATTTTAATTTTGATTTTGATTTTATAGTCCAACAATATATAATTTATTCTCAATAGTTTTTTCAACAAATCTAAGTTTGTACAAAAAACATTTTGTTTTGCACTTTTGTATTATTGTATATTCAGTTAGTAAGAACTGACTCCTGAAGTTTACACAAGAAAATGTTTTAATGGGTAACTACAGAGTTAATTATTATACAAAAAGATTATTAGATGATTTGACTCATTGTGTTCAATTAGTGCTGATTACATTGATGACCACCAAAAGTATATAAGGATTATTATCAAATGTATAGACTGACTCTGAAGATGCCCTATCAGAGTGAAAGCGCTTAGTCAGTGAATTTTTTTGTAGTTTTAATAAAAGGTTGGTGATTTTATCCTGGTAACACCGGTGTGCTTTTTATTGTTATCAGTTTATTTATTCTTTTTTGTTGAATACAAGTTCAGTTTCATATAATTTGCTAAAATGTTAAAACTTCAGAAGAATATCAAAGCACAAATGAATGAAATACTGAAAGAAAACCTCAGGGAATGCAGGCTACTCTAGATGTTTTTCCATCTCCCTGGATGAAAACATGTTACAGTGACTGATTCTCCAGCTCATTCGAGGAGAGGCACCCAAGGATTTTTAGGTAACTGAGTTCATTTATATAAGAGACTCAGATGGACTGCTTTCCTTATATGTTATCACTTTACATCCCAGTGAATGTTTAGCTGCTAATAGCTGAGGGAATCTAGTAACATATTTTATTGCGTTATTCATATTTTTTATCTCAGGATTTTATTCAGCTTCAGGGCAATATAAATTACTGGTAGAGTACATCCTTAGATAAGAAATATACTAATAGAATAAGAAGTATGCACCTTTTTATGTTTGTATTTATTAGCTTGCATAGGTAGCACCATGTTTCATGCGCCCTGATTTATATCCCATGTATTCTTCTCTGACTGTGCAAATAAAATAAGCTCAGAATTGTAAAGATTTTTTTGTATTTATTGATGTGGAGTTTAAGTATTGTTACAAACATTGGATTTTATGTAGCATCTCACTACAGTACACATTTACTTTGAGTTTAGAATTTCCATTGCTTGCTCTAGGCACCACTTTTCCCATAAGATCTAAATGAGGGACTCTGGTATTGTTAGAGTTATGCATCTAAGTAGAATATACATAACAATATGCATTTTTCACGTAGGGATGCTGTTGCTAAGGACACAACAGTAAAACAAGAGTCAGACAAATGCTGAGCAAATGCATTTTATGATATTTACAATAAACTATACCTTGAAAGAAGCTCAGAATAAGAAAAAAAAATTGCTAAATCCTGGAATTTGCTGAAGCTTAAGAACCTTTTTACTGAGCACTTTCTTTGACTGTTATATTTTCATGGATGATAAGTAACCAGTTTTACAAGTTATACTTTATAGCTTAGAAAACCAAAAAGAACCAAGAGCAGTACAACTTCCGCCAATAAGACCAATACGCCACAGGATACTAGACTTTTATTCACGTAAAGCGCTTTTCGTCTGCTCAAAAAGCAGACTTCATCAGACAAAGTGTAAAACATAATGGTGTGATTTTATAGTGGAAATAACATCACCAAATACACCAATTAAACAATTTACACAATAAAATAGTTCAATTATTTTAAAGAAGACTTGTTTCATATATACATAATAGCTTAACCCCACTAAGCTTCATGTTAATTTGAAATGCATAAAAATTAATTAGTAAATGTTATAAATATATGAGATTATACCAAAGTGAAGTATAGAATAATTCATATAAATTTACATATATACCACAAATTAAAAAATTAAAAAATTTAAAAATACCTAACATTTATAAAATAGATGGAACTATATAAGTGTAAATATGTTTAGATCTAAGTAAAATTAATATCCTAATCATGTACAATATAAATATAAATAATGTCCATAAATATATAAACGACAGATTGCTCACATATACTATTCTTCAATAATATTCTGTATTGTTGTATATGAACTCTTGGGTAATAGTACATATACTAACACCTAGAAGCTAATTGCCTCAGGTTCATGTACTAAAATATACATATTAATATACATATTAATGTAAAAACAAATATTAAATCACCAATAACAAAAATGCATACTATTAGTTAACTAAAACATCACATGTTACCACACAAATTAAGAATGTAAATTCCATACCAGCTATCCTATCTTATAAGGCTCTTTAATTTTAATATGCAACTAATAGAGCAACTATCATTCAATCCTGGATGGGCATAAGCATTTAATCTGATCTGCCATTTAAGTTCAAGTTCTTCAAGCAGCAATTTAGAGGGGGCACCTCTTTTATTTTCCAATACTTGGTCAATGACCATGAATTTAAAAGAGTGATCGCTGAAATTTATAGTATGTTTGGCTAATGCATTTTCTTGTTTCTTCTTTCTCATTGCGTATTGATGTTCGTAAATGCGTTCACGTAACTTACGTTCAGTCTTCCCAACATAGAATCCTGAACATTTCTGGCATTGAGCCAAGTATACAACCATGCCAGTGTTACAATTCGCTCTACAACGCAATTCGAAACACTTTCTATTAATGAAAAATCTATTGGACTAATTAATATATTTGCAATAATTGCAATTTTGGCATTTATACATGCCTGGTGTTCTTGTAAAACTACTATTAGTACCTTCAAGTAGTGTTTTCATGTTCCTGCCTCTCCTAAAAGTTATTTCTGGATGGCATCCTACCTTACTGGTCTTACTAGCATTGTTATTAAATATGCACCAGTTTTTCTTGATAATATCTATTAAAAAGTGACTATTAGTGTAATAGGTAAGAATTAGCCTAGGATTGGTGGTCAATGCTAGGTCATGACTGTTGTTGACTGCGTTAGGGGTGGGGTTGGACATTGTATGACACTCGCCATGAGCTGGTTTTCTCAAAATGGGTTGGTATATGCCCCTACTCCTTTTGTCTCTGACTTCTTTTACTAAGTCATTCAATAATTGCAATGGGTACCCTCTATGTATGAACATATTAGTTAGTAACTCACACTCACTAGAAAAATCAACATCCAAACTAGTGATTCGGGCTGCCCTTACTAATTGCCCCTTAATTACCGATCTTTTCTGGTAATTAGGGTGGCAACTACTGTAATGTAGGAACGAATTAGAGTATGTGCCTTTCCTATAAATCTTTGCCACAAAGGCCTTTAAGTCATAATTCTTCGTTAGCCATATATCCAAGTATGCTATTGCAGTATTACTGAAGGAAGATGTGAAAGACAAGAAGTCAGTAGTAGTATTCAGGCAATCCAAAACCACTTTGCTGTCTGTTTCTTCTCCTTCTAGCAGTATAAAAATATCATCCAAATAGCGAGTGTAATACTTAATCTTTCCCATCAATGTCTCGTTGTTGAAGATATACTCCCTTTCCCAATGGGCCATCACCATGTTGGCTATACTGGCCCCACACGGTGAGCCCATGGCTACCCCAACTTTTTGAAGGTAAAAATTGTCTCCTAGCATGAAATAATTATTGTACAATATTATGTCCAACAGTTCTAATACTAATGCTATTTCAACTGTTGACGCTTTACACCTCTTTAAATGTATTGCCACCCTATCAGTGACTATATTCAAAGGTATACAAGTATATAAGTCTTTAACGTCAACGGTTAAAAAATTACATTTAGCATCAAATTCAAGTTCTGCTATTTTGGCCAAGAATGACCACGAATCTTTACAGATTTGGTCTTCTTGCACCAAGTACTTTTGTAAAATACAATCCACTAGCTTGGCGCAAGTGTAAGTAGGGGATCCTCGTCCATCCACTAAGGGGCGCATAGGTGGATTGTCTAACCCCTTGTGTATCTTAGGTATCCCAAATATACATGGGAATCTCGGGTACATGGTAATTAAATAATTATATTGATCTTGTTGAATGCAACCATTGTTAAGAATATCTTCAAGGCTATTTTTAATAATGTTGTAAGCTTTTTTAATTTCTGATTTAGAACTTAATTCGTAAGCATCACTATCTAATAATCTTGACATTACATCACGTTACTAACTAATATGTTCATACATAGAGGGTACCCATTGCAATTATTGAATGACTTAGTAAAAGAAGTCAGAGACAAAAGGAGTAGGGGCATATACCAACCCATTTTGAGAAAACCAGCTCATGGCGAGTGTCATACAATGTCCAACCCCACCCCTAACGCAGTCAACAACAGTCATGACCTAGCATTGACCACCAATCCTAGGCTAATTCTTACCTATTACACTAATAGTCACTTTTTAATAGATATTATCAAGAAAAACTGGTGCATATTTAATAACAATGCTAGTAAGACCAGTAAGGTAGGATGCCATCCAGAAATAACTTTTAGGAGAGGCAAGAACATGAAAACACTACTTGAAGGTACTAATAGTAGTTTTACAAGAACACCAGGCATGTATAAATGCCAAAATTGCAATTATTGCAAATATATTAATGAGTCCAATAGATTTTTCATTAATAGAAAGTGTTTCGAATTGCGTTGTAGAGCAAATTGTAACACTGGCATGGTTGTATACTTGGCTCAATGCCAGAAATGTTCAGGATTCTATGTTGGGAAGACTGAACGTAAGTTACGTGAATGCATTTACGAACATCAATACGCAATGAGAAAGAAGAAACAAGAAAATGCATTAACCAAACATACTATAAATTTCAGCGATCACTCTTTTAAATTCATGGTCATTGACCAAGTATTGGAAAATAAAAGAGGTGCCCCCTCTAAATTGCTGCTTGAAGAACTTGAACTTAAATGGCAGATCAGATTAAATGCTTATGCCCATCCAGGATTGAATGATAGTTGCTCTATTAGTTGCATATTAAAATTAAAAAGCCTTATAAGATAGGATAGCTGGTATGGGATTTACATTCTTAATTTGTGTGGTAACATGTGATGTTTTAGTTAACTAACAGTATGCATTTTTGTTATTGGTGATTCAATATTTGTTTTTACATTAATATGTATATTAATATGTATATTTTAGTACATGAACCTGAGGCAATTAGCTTCTAGGTGTTAGTATATGTACTATTACCCAAGAGTTCATATACAACAATACAGAATATTATTGAAGAAAAGTATATGTGGGCAATCTGTCGTTTATATATTTATGGACATTATTTATATTTATATTGTACACGATTAAGATATTAATTTTACTTAGATCTAAACATATTTACACTTATATAGTTCCATCTATTTTATAAATGTTAGGTATTTTTAAATTTTTAAATTTTTGGTATATATGTAAATTTATATGAATTATTCTATACTTCACTTTGGTATAATCTCATATATTTATAACATTTACTAATTAATTTTTATGCATTTCAAATTAACATGAAGCTTAGTGGGGTTAAGCTATTATGTATATATGAAACAAGTCTTCTTTAAAATAATTGAACTATTTTATTGTGTAAATTGTTTAATTGGTGTATTTGGTGATGTTATTTCCACTATAAAATCACACCATTATGTTTTACACTTTGTCTGATGAAGTCTGCTTTTTGAGCAGACGAAAAGCGCTTTACGTGAATAAAAGTCCAGTATCCTGTGGCGTATTGGTCTTATTGGCGGAAGTTGTACTGCTCTTGGTTCTTTTTGGTTTTCTAAGTTTGTGTCCAAAAGTTTAATACTTTATAGCTTGCCACCCTTTAAATAGAATTTTACAGTTTACTGGTACCAGAAAGCCAATGATTAAATGTGTGGGTGACTTCCTAGTTGTGTAGTAAAACAGTGTGACAAGAAAGTCCTTCAGATGAAATATTAAAGCAAGGTGCCAACCCACGAGTAGGTGATAGCTTACATGAAAGGTAAAGGATCCCATGGCACTTGTAAAATGAGAGTAGGGGAATTTTTCCTGGTGTGCAGGCTGTATTACATCTAATTATTATGAATATGAGCATGTGTAAACTAACAACTGACCATATGTCTAGCAGTACTGAGATGGTCACCAACTCTAAGTAAGTAAATAAATGCCCTGCCCATTACACGGACACGTATCTGTACTTCATGAAAGAACTTGTGTTGTATTTTTGGCAAGAATATACTTTTGGGTTGTATTAATGTTACAGGGTATCCAAACAGGTGTATTTTCCTAGACAGTATATCAGAACATGTGTTTTTGTACTGGTGATCTCATACCATTGTAACAGTGAGAGATAGTGACACTTCAGTAAATGGTCATAGTTTACCTGCAAAGTCTCTGCCCCCCACTACCTTCTCCATTAGTATTGTATTACTATCTGCTCTAGCCCTCTAGTCAGACTAACTTACTTTTTGAACCCCTGGCGTGGCAGGTAGGGCACCTCTCCCAAAACGAAGCAGTAAGAGCCGGGGCATATGACTGATACAAAAGAGTCTACAAACATATGCTAACACTTCCTCTGTGGACAGTCAAGGCACAATCATTTGATATCTGACTGCCCAATCACACAGAGATCAAAATGTGTTTTGTGCAGGATGCAAACCCCTGCGCCCCCCCTCCTTATATGCACTAGATCATGCCCACAAAACTGTGGGGAATGAAGGAAGTCCATGGTACATTGCATGGTAGTCTCTCACAGAGGTACCCACTGTGTCTACTTCAGTTCAGGACACATTACATGCTACCTAGATGATGATTGCATCATCTGTTCTTAAACCACATTGGTTACATCTCTGTTATATATTTTATGCCTTGAATCTGTAATTTCTGCTCTCTACTTCTCGTTACCGCCAAATCCCCCAACTATCTTTCTTTCTTTTCTCCTCTTCGTAATCCACTAACCTGTATATATCCTTCACAATACATTCCTTTCTCTGTACTGTTTGTGTATTCCTTTCTTACTTGATACACCCTGTCCAAGTGTATTTTGTTCTGTCTCCTTGTAAATTTATGTATTTTGTCTTTTTTACCAGTGGTTGTGGCATTGCAGGTATTTTATTGTGTTACAACCTTTGTTCAGTTATTTGTATTCCTTCTCTGTTTGCATATCTTGTATTTATCCCAGGATAAGGCTGACGATGGTCCATGTATCTCTGTGCTGTATGCTGGTAAACAGATTTAAAATAAAATAAGGATGACATATAAAAGAAGATAACTTCAGCCAGTTGGTTTCAACAGTTAGAATTCAGTGAACTTGCCATCAGTCACATAAAGGGAAAACTGTACTATCACATTCTCAAGAACTGACGGAAATGCGTACGTTGCATAAATGTCTAGTTATCTTTAGGCATAAAACACATCCATATTTAGTAAAGGTGAGAGTTATATGTGCTCCAGCTTTCCAAAAAACAAATAAATAAATAAATAAAAATTAAAAAAAACAGATGCTGTTCATGATGAGGTGATGTGTTTGTAAAACAAACCCATATATTAGCAGCAGTCACACTTACTATGCTGATGATGTGGCTACAGCTGAACATAACTATAGCATAGGTTGTCCAACACCCATCCTTGTAGTTTAGATGTACTGAGTCATTGTCCTGTAAGACAGTTGGAGGAATAAGTATTTAATGGGCTGACACCCATGTGAGCCCTAAACTACCCTTTTATTCATCAGATCAGGGCACACTATTAGTCTTGATTCTCATAGAAAAGTACAAATATTTAATTGGCTGTTATTTTGAAATGGAAGATTTCCAGAATGCATTCTGTTTTCAGAGGAAAATGGAAGAAACCGGACTAGATTTTACCTGCTCAGAATTTGTACTAACATCAAAGGTAAATGTACAATTTTATAAATATAAAATAGCAGCAGCAACTAGGATATGCTTAGACACTAAATGAAATCTTTAGTCACTCAGTGTATCAAAATGTAATTTATATTTGCATATTTATTAACACCTTTTCAGTCACCAATCAGCAAAATCTAGGTATGATGATTGTAGAATGTCTTTTAGCCATAAAATACTATATAAAACATATTGCAGATTTACTCTGGTAATGCCAAATCCTATCTGAATTTTTCAATACCATAGAGGTGCTGCATTATATGAACAACTTGTTAATACAAAAAGCCAGTTGATAGTTCTTTGTGGGGTTCCCATATGCTCATTGTTCATTTCATTTTTATGTTCAGACAAGCTGCATGTACCTGATGTCACTTACATCCTAGGGAGCGTTGTTAGCAGAAGAGAAGAAAACATGACAATTAAAGGCACAGTGGGATACTTGTCTGAAGCCATCTGCCTTGCACACAGAATCTTTCCTAATTCCCACCAGTGTGATTTCCTTAGCTGGTTTTTGCTGGGGCCCTGTGGGAATGAGTTAGCTTTTATGGACAAATGCCATTACACCATGGAGTGCCCCATGCTGTTATAAAAGGAGCTCTGAAGGAATCTGACAGTCATGTCATTGGGATGCCTCATTGCTAAGTCTGTGGTAGGATTGTATCTGTGACAGTATTACAGTCAAATGTTGTTGAAACATCTGCAGTTAGCCTTTGCATTTCCAGTTACTTGTCATAGTGTCTGGATTCTTAATGTCTCATGCACTAATGCTGATATTGTTATGGCACAAAGTCCTTGATTCATATCATTAAACAGTTATGTTAGATGTAGGCACACAATTCATGTCATTAAACAGTTGTGTTATAGGTAGGCACACGATTCATGTCATTAAACAAGTCATGTTATATGTAGGCACACGATTCATGTCATTAAACAGGCGAGTTATATGTAGGCACACAATTCATGTCATTAAACAGTTGTGTTATGTGTAGGCACATGATTCATGTCATTAAACAGTTGTGTTATGTGTAGGCACACAATTCATGTCATTAAACAGTTGTGTTATGTGTAGGCACATGATTCATGTCATTAAACAGTCATGTTATATGTAGGCACATGATTCATGTCATTAAACAGTCGTGTTATATGTAGTCACACAATTCATGTCATTAAACAGTTATGTAATGTGTAGGCACATGATTCATGTCATTAAATAGTTGTGTTATGTGTAGGCACATGATTCATGTCATTAAATAGTTGTGTTATGTGTAGGCACATGATTCATGTCATTAAACAGTTGTGTTATGTGTAGGCACATGATTCATGTCATTAAACAGTTGTGTTATGTGTAGGCACATGATTCATGTCATTAAACAGTTGTGTTATGTGTAGGCACATGATTCATGTCATTAAACAGTCGTGTTATATGTAGTCACACAATTCATGTCATTAAACAGTTATGTAATGTGTAGGCACATGATTCATGTCATTAAATAGTTGTGTTATGTGTAGGCACATGATTCATGTCATTAAATAGTTGTGTTATGTGTAGGCACATGATTCATGTCATTAAACAGTTGTGTTATGTGTAGGCACATGATTCATGTCATTAAACAGTTGTGTTATGTGTAGGCACATGATTCATGTCATTAAACAGTTGTGTTATGTGTAGGCACATGATTCATATTATTAACAGTTATGTTATATGTAGGCACACTACTGTTCTGCATGTAAATTCTCAGTGAGCAAATAAGGTTAAAAAGTGTTCTTAGAGGCAGAGGTCCAAAGGCCAGGCCTTGATGTTTAAGGCTGCGTCTTAGTCTTCGCAGAAAGAGAAGGGTTAATCAGTACTGTCCTTTCCTGGTAGTATGAGTTTAATGACAACCACAGTAAAGTTGTCTTTGGGGGGATTCTGTTATTTCTTCTTTTGCAGGAGTGAAAAGTATATAGTTCAGTAATGTATGCATTAGGAAAGTGCTCATTACAACCAGTGGATGCCTATTTGGCAAATAGAAGTGAAAAAAATTAAGGTAATTGGATAGTGATTCAGCAAGATTGCATGACAGACAGGAGTCAGTGAAGAAATGTCAGGGGATGTGGTACTCAGACCAGGAGTAGCTGGGAACTCCAAATTCACTGCCCAGTGGTAAGCCCCACGCATCTCTCTGGCTGGCTGGTGCTGTTGTTTCTTGTGCTTGTGTTGGCATATGATGTCTGTTTTCTGCAGCATTGGTTATTTTCTTGCTCAATACATTGCTTTTGCCATATTTGTGTTCTGTAATCATGTTAGAAGCAAGACTAGACAGTGTTAGGCATGTTCAACTGTGTTTTACCATGTAAAGTGATTTGCTTGAAAACTGAAATTTACCTTGTTACCATGATATGTAGTGCAGAAAGTGCCAAACAGCATTTTCATCATATTAGTGAATGTTTTTATCTGCTCCTTTTGTCTCAGTATGTTTGCAAAAGTACCACTTGCCCCAAGATTATACCACCAAGGATACATAATAACCTTTCACCTTAGTGACATCAACGTATGCCAACTTATGCTCACCTCACATTATTCCTAAGTTGATGTTGCTTAGAGATACACTAAAATTATTTGGGTTATGGTTTAACAAAAAAAAAAAAAGTTTATGAAGATTTTTTTATTAAAATGGCTCAGATAGAAAAGGGAATGAACATAGTAAAAGTGCATTATGGCAATTAATGCCCTAGGTCCCCCATGTACCTGTTAATATGAACAAATGACTTTAAAGTTCTTATCTCCACTTGTGTTGACTTACCTCTCTCCCTCTCTCAGATGATTTGGTTCCTACAATGAATGCCTTGATATCTCTCCAAAGTCTACAAATATGAAAAAAGCGTATAGTCTTATTACAAGGAATAAACAGGTAATGTGCCAAAAAGTCATAGCAGAATGGTTATTTTTAGGATAAGTAACAATCAGACTGTAATAAGAGCTGTAGCAGGAAAAGGTAACATTCAGGAGTGTAGATATAGGTACACAGGAATATTAACTATATTGTAGAATGACAGGGTTAAAGTTCCTGATTTGTACACTCCAACTGGCCAAAGCCAGTTTTTAACAGGGATAAAATATTGCAGTACTTAGCTGAAAGAAATTGGCTATGTGGTGTAGAGGGATAAAACTATTGAGTACAAATCAGATGACCTGGGTTCAAATAGTCGTCTCAGTGCTTCAGCAGCTGATGACGTGTGTGGGGAAGGGTGTATGTGAATGACAGTACAATAGCTGCTGACCACCTTCTGGAATGATGGTGTGCCAAATCTATGTATTCTGCCACTGAAACAGAATATGTGATGACTGTGTGCCAGTTGCCATGGTAGGTGATTAAACACTGAGAAGCACTTCACCACATAGGCCAAGATGGCTGTTTTATATCGTTGCTGCATTCTTATTTGTAGTACATAACCCATCCCATCAGAAGTGAGTACATCATAGCAAAACGTCCTGTTATTTTTTGATTTACTACACTCTGCCTCCCACCCTACCTTTCCTAATTCCTTTCCTGCCTCCAAAGCTAATCCAGGAGTTGGGTTACACTGGACAAGTATGCCAAAGAGAAGTAGGAGATGTTCTAGTCAGTAGACAGTCAGCTGTTATGGAAGTTAACTAAAAAATACAAACTGGAAGAAGTAACATTTTACCAAATGAACTCATGAAAAAAAATTAATCCTTCTGAATATTCTTACTAAAGAAACTGACAACATTAAATAGCTTGGCAAGTGTGACAAGCACAATGACAACAGCAACACTACAAAGTGTATGTGGAGACGTGCTTGCACACCCAATCCACATCCTCAGCACTACAGTAGGGCTAAGACAGAAAACCCCAGTCTGTCACCATGGATACCAGCATCGTTCCTGGCTCCTTGCTCTCATCATTGAGGTGTATTGCATGGCCTATAGGATTCTCATCTCTGGGGGACTGAATGATCCAATAGGGCTCTGGGTGCGAAGTCCAATATCAGCATGGTAGATCAGCCTACCGAAGGAAAAAGTCTTTTTAGCAACTCACATACATGCTTCAGAGTATAAAATAGTCCCAAGAAGCACCGATGGCAATAAACAAGGTAAACAATTAAAATAAATGTATGAAAGAAAAACGTTTTCCTGCATTAACATTCTGTAAGGCTTATTGCAATAGTCTGTCCTGTTACTTCTTTTCGGTATTGTGTCCTTGATAGTTTCATATTTTCCTGCTGGGTTATCCTGCAGTTATTTCATCCTGACAACCATTCTTTCTGCAAGTGTCAAGAAGTCAAAAATGCTGTTTTTCCTACAAATGACGTTATGGTAGTGTGTGATTTTTTTGTGTATGTAACTTTGCCACCTTTACATTTTTAGTATATTGTTTAGTACTGCTTGTGTTTCTACATCTCAACTGTCCAGATGTTCATAAAATTCCAGATTTTTGTTTCATATTTTTTGTCTATTTTTCATAAAATTTGCAGTTTTCTGGCAAATCATGGATGATTGAAGTCACTAAATTATACTAAATAATGACAGATATTTGAGTTTCATATTTCATATATTTAAGAAAATACATAATAATGCAAAACCTGTTATTTTAGCAATTTTTAAGTTTATAGTAGCAGTATTTAAAATCTGTCCCTATTTTTGGCCTTTGTCCAGATTTCTTATACTGAGAGGTTGAGAGGTATGCTTGTGTGTCAGGGCTTGGGTCATATAAGCCCATTCTGTTCAAAGTTGTAAGCTGTTGTGGTTTGAATATTAAAGTGAAGAATAAGAAGTCAACAGCAGAAACAGAATCTGACCCCTTTATAAAAGGCAAGGGTGACATAGAGTAACTACTAACTACCCCAGGTGCCTCACCACAGGCCTGTCATTTTGGCAAAAAGATCTGGTGTCATTAATTTTATAACTGTAATTGAAATAGTTTGGAAGTCATCATGCACCATGAATTCATGACTGAATTTTCCTAACCTGAGGTATGATGGCCAAGCACCCATTTTCAGTTGCATGCTAGTGGTAATTTGTTTTGAATGTGGGAGACTTTTCACCCCACAGAAAGCTTTGAAGGTTCATGACTGGTCTAGTGTGGGAGTGAGAAACAGATATACATCAGGATTGATTCTAAGTGAACATCCAAGTAGTGTGGATTCATGAAATATGTGTGGACCGAATTTTGTAGCAGTTTCTCACTGCTATCTGAAACCAAATATTCTTAAAAGGCCTGTTATTTAATTGGTTTTATTAAAACTATGTGTAAATTGATGTTTTGTCATGTGCTGTAACATCTCATCCATTTAAAGTTCTGCATTGTAAAAAAGTCTCGCCTGCAGTTTTGTTTATTTAGTTATAAAATGCCATAGCCACCTATGTAGCAACCACTAGTGTGAGCACTGCAGACTTCAGTTCTATTTATCTTGTGTTTGTCGATCTTTACAAGGTCTGCTGTGAATAATTGCATCTCGTTTAACTGACATATGATTATTCAATGCCAAAACTGCTAAAACATTGGGAATTCACTACTCAAAACAGTGACACCTCCAAGGTTGCAAAACACAAAACAATCTTGCTTTGCAGGGTGTAATATTTTGCACTCCCATATAGTAAAATCTGAGATTACACAAACATTAACAAGAAGGCGACAGTGACACACAGTGCAGTCCTCCCGTTCATACTGTTCTCTGAATCTAAAGCCAATTGCCAAAAGCTGGGGAACACGCATGGATGAGGTTCTGACTCTGAGCCTTGACGAAGTGGATGCCAACAAACAGTAGATTTTTCCAACTTTACTGATGAATTGTATTGAATTGACAGTATTGATTTATACCACTATGTAGGTATGCAGGCTTTACATAGAATAAGTGTGGTGTGATATGCCATGACTGAATGTACCATCTAAGAGTGATTGTTGAAACAGATTCCACTATGTAAGTCTGCAGGCTAGCCACAGAGTAGGTGTGGGTATGGTACACCACAACTGAATGTACTACACCAGAGTGAATATTAAAAGACTTCCTTATGTAGCAAATTTAAATTAACTTTACAAGTTGCTGTTGTGTAGGCATGTGTTCATAGGTGTATACTAGGCTAATGACCACTAGGGACCCTATAACCCTAACTGTGCAACCCAAATGTGACCCACAGATTTGATTCATATAGGTGGGGATTTACTGACTGCCTCTGTCCATCAGAAACTTAGGAGCTAGATCAGGGATGAATTTCCGATTATCCATTGGTCCAAGTTACACTTAAAAAGGGATAGGGAGAAACTTGTTTTTACATGGATGGGATAGGGAGAAACTTGTTTTTACATGGATGGGGAAACTATTCAAGAGAATGGAAATTCTGTGAGAAACATATCTGTCTCTCCAACATGTCCTATTTATGACATAAATTTATATATTTTAATCTAGTAGTTCTAATACTGTTTGTTTTGTGGATGTGCAAAAGTTTCATCCAGACAGGGTCTGGGGATGCCCTGTATGTCAGTTAAAAATCACCTCTCAGAAGTCTGCATGATACTGAGTAAAGAGACAGTGCTTTGAGGCAATCAGAAATGGACACTGTGTTTACTCCCTGTATTATTTGTGTAAGGAGCCGTTGTGGACGTTCTAGTTGCTGCATGTGTATAGTCAGGTACATACCAAAGGGAGTATTATACTCTATGATGGGTTTGATGAGTGCTGAGTACAGTGGTCTGATGACCTCTCTGGACCTAGATGCCATGCCCTTGCTTATAAGTTGAACATCATGGAAGGATTACCGGACTAATTTGGACACGTTATCAAAGGTTAAGTTACTGTCTACATGAGTTCCCAGATCCCTGACTAGTGAATCGACTTTTAAGGGTGTTCTATTGATGACTTAGTTACCTCGGGTGGTAGATTTCCCAAAAGGTACTGTAATGCATTTCTTGGTTTTGAGTTTCAAACTATGGTTTTAGCACCAAGCTTTTGTCTGTATTAGATCTTCCTGAAGGGTATTCTCATCTTGGGGGGATTCAATGACTGCTCCCAGTTTGCAATCATCTGCAAACTTGGTCAGCCAAATACCTCTGACACTGGCTTTGACATCCGAGAAGTAGAGGCAAAAGAAGAGTGGGCCCAGCACAGAGCCCTGGGGGACTCCACTGGTGACCGTCCTCTTTGTGGAGGTAGCCTCACCAGTTCTGACCTCCTGCGTCCTATCAGTGAGCCAGTTAGTTATCTAGCATGTTATAAAGGGTTGTATACCTAGTTTCATAAGTCGTTTGACAATGCCCAAGTGGGGTATGGTATCAAATGCTTTAGCCAGAACTAGGAAGGCAGTATGCACCCCCCCCCATCCATTGCCTTAGTGACCTTTTCAAATTTGTCTACCAGATTCACTAAGAATGACCTTCCTCTGACAAAGACAAACTGGGATTATTCTAGTGTCTGGAGGTCTGCTATGTGCTTGTTGATAATTTTCATGATAATGCTTTCCATGACTTTACAAATAAGATAGGATCATAGGATTTAAAATTACAAACATGTTCTGCGGGCTATGGACTCGAACCCAGGACCTACTACACATAACGTCATAATTCTACCCATTTAGCACTTGGATATTTTCATGCTTAAGTAGAGAATGAAAACCAAATATATTTGTGCAGGATTGAGGAGAACAGTAAATGAAGCGCTCATCCTTGCAAAACTTTCCTACTATAAAAGTCATACTGAGCTAAATAAGGGCCCTGTGCTTATTATGGAGAGGGGGCAGGTTATGTCTTATCCTGTGGTACTGAACCCTGTGCCACATCTTACGGCTTGAAGTACTGACCAGTTCCATGGACTACAGCTTGTGTTAGGAGCTGAAGTGTCAGTAGCATGGTAGAATGCTTATTAAAGTTTTATCATGCTGCAGAGTTTCACTTTGCAGACTGACATAATGCTGCTTGAATAATGAGTGCTGTGTAACTGTGCTAGTGGTGTAACGTGTACGACAGTCTCAGGTGTTACACCCTACAGCTCAGAGTAGAAGTTTTCTGCTTTTCTGCTCTGTGCATCTGATCTCCAGCATCCAGAGAGTTAGACTTTACACCAGACATGGAGTTAATTATATAATTAAAGGGGGAAAGCACCTGTAATAATCTAAAAACAGTTGGAGTAAGGGAGTACAAGCAATGACAGTTTTTGGTGAACTCCCAGACCATTTGGGTTGTTGTAATTCAGTAATGACAACAAGAAAGCAAAAAAGGTAATACTGCAGAAAACATTTGAAAAGGTAGACTACCATTGGGAAGGATAAAAGCACTGGTACTGTAATGTGAAATCAATCTCTCTGAGTTCATTATACTTTCATATAGTTTTTCCTAGGCAAAGGTAAAGCATACCTCAACTGTCCAGATTTTCACAGAATGTCCAGATTTTTACCTCATTTTTGGTCTGTCATAAAATTTGTTGTTTTCTGAGATGATATTGAGGATTGCAGTCACTAAATAATGACATACATTTGAGTTTCAGATTTCATATCCTTCAGAAAAATGCATTCTAACACAAACAATATTCTATATATATATATATAGCACAGCTTTGATAAGTGTAAGAAGGTTGGGTGGGCAGATTTACTTTATGTATTGGATATGATAAGGTGCAGTACACACGAAGTACAGGACATGGCTGAGAGAGAAAGGGTAGGTAAAATACTTGCCTAAGCTGGAATGAGTGACAGGGGCATACTGGTGGGTAGATAAATTATCCAAATCAGCAAACACAAGGATAAATGATAAAGTATGTTTTCAAAGAAAGAATTCGGAGATGGACAAGAAAAATAAGAAGAGCAGCAATTAGAACTTGAAAGTAAACTGGAGGGGCACTGGTTTGGGATGAAACAAACTGGTGGAGGTAAGGCTGGAGCAGATCTTCAGTCATGCAAGACCACAATGGTTCAGCAGGTAAAATTTGTTTCAGATACGAGTGGGTGGGGTGGGGGGGTTCGCAAACCAGCAGATTCTTGGAACTATACTAGCAAACCTCTTAAAGGCTTCCACAAACTGCTTTCAAGTGTCTAGCATTAGGATGCTGTTAAAGTCAGAGTAGCATGATGATTACATCTGCTCAAGCCTATGTGGAACTGTAGTTTTCATAGGATGGATAAACCCCTCCACCTAGCCCTGCTAACAGCCTCATGACAGTGATATGAGGTAATGTGATGCTGCAGTACCTGCCTGTGATAATCAGAGGAAAATAGATGCAGAAGCTTGGTCAACAGGTCTCATTCCACATTGTGGCTTAAGATTCGGGAAGCAGCATAGAACAGGATAGCAAGTTGAGAAGTCTCAGAAATGAGGAGAGTGGGCAGGCAGGTAAAGCATAGCAAGAAAGTGTAAACGAAGTGGATGGCAGTACATGAGGGAAAGTGGGAGGCATTAATCTGTAAGCACGAAAGACATTGAGAGGATGTCTTTTGAACAGGAAGTGTTATAGTAAGTGGTAGCTAGCAAGGAAAAGAAGAGGACAAATAATAAAAATGCTGAGGGATGGGGAATGAATGAGAGAGAATTATTTATGAAAAGGTTCACAGCTAAGGTCAAAGCATATATAACAAAAGGAGGGGGTGATCTTCATGGACACCCTGTAGGGCACAGCAGAAGGTGGCAAGACCTAGCAATACTGGAAGTAGGACAGAAAATGTATAAGGATTCCAGAGAACGAGTACATGCTCGAAGTGCATTCATCTTCACATCTGGTTTATAAATGAGTTAAACTGAAGCATAACAGCATGTGAAAAATGGTTTGGGATGTGCAGAACTAGAGAGACAAAGAAGTGACAAGGAAATATGCTGAAGTGTCCATTCATTGCTGACGAATAACAGGAGACGAGAGGGTGGGTGAGTGAAATAAATACCCACCCTGTTGACTTCAGGATCTGACTGAATTGCTTTGGTGTCATTGGCAGGGATGTGTAGTCATGCCTCAGGTATTGGGACAGTTCCAATGGACTAAATGGTGGCATTGGCATTGCCCAGTACCAGTAGTTTGAACTGTGGTGATAATAGTGCTGTTGTACAAATGAGAAGTAATATAGAAGGGAGCTTGTAGTTAGACGATAATTTGTCTCTGTCTCGCTTGTGTCTAGGGAAGATGAAGGATGGGAACTCGTAATTGAGTGACAGTGCAATGCAGACATGGATTAGCATACTTTAACACATCAAAGCCCTTGTTGGTCTCCAGCATGGTACACTTCTATGACCCGAATCACAGTTGAATAGTCTGTGCAAAAGAAAGCTGTTACGCTGTGAAGAGGAACAAAGGCTGACATATGAATAAAGGTTGCAAAACCTGAGCTTGTGCACATTGTATCAAGGAAGGGAGTGGGAAGATGTGAAATAGCATCACTGTAACTTAACTGTCAGATAAGAGGGCTGGAACTGGCAAGGAAGCACTGTCGTATAATGATGGATTACAACTGTCAGCTGGAGTTTCAACTTAGTACATTAGCACACTGGTAGCTAACTCTAAAGTAAGCTGAGAGTCAGTATAACAGTCAGAAAACAAATACAGATCTATGTGGAAGAAAAAGGTTCAAATGGCAATGCCTGTCCTGTGCCTTTTGTAGATGCATGCCATCTCAGATTCTGTCTCTGATCTAATGTGCAGAGAATGTGATCTTGCAGCATTTGTTAGTGTGTTAACATTTTTTAAAAAAGAAGACTTTGCAGTCTGTTTTCTGTTAAAGTTGTGCTACAGTAACTGAATGAGAGTGTAAAACTTTCACGCACACCATTCCTTTCCAACTAGAGGTGTGTATTTAAAGATTTAAAAAAAACCACACATACGCATTCAGTAGCTTATTAACACCTTACTTCTGATTCAGCAGCCACAAGGTTATTTATGAGGTTTTGTGTGTGTGTGTGTGTGTGTGTGTGTGTGTGTGTGTGCGCGCACACATGCTCAAGCATGTCTGGGAGGGGGTGGAGCCTAGGGTCCAGTGGCTCACAATCAGGCTTTCTTTCATTATTTCTTCTTTTTGTCTTCATAATTCTAATCTGCAAACTACTTGTTCAGAGTCGCAGCTTTCAAAGCACAGCTTCAGTGACTAAGACTTGTTCATACTCTGATCTCTCAAGGATGAGATTTTGGTGCAGGAAGCACCAGGCTTCATTTGGCCATTGGCTAGGTATTGATGTGGCAACATCCAGAATGCTTTTAATTGTCTGAAACCTGTGAAGTATTCCATGCTGTCTCTCACTGGTCTGTTAGTAATATGTTCCAATTAATCAATGAAAAAAATAAAAGTAATTAATTCTTTACAGAGTTATGAGCCTTTTCCCATGATCAATCATTATCAGTAGAACATTCTTTCTTGAACTCTTATGGGGTGGGAGGTTTGCATAATGGTTAAGATGTTTGCTTTACAGACACAAGGTACAGGGTTTGATTCTCACAGGAGGCAAATAGCTAGGCTTAAAATGGCTCACAAGGACAGTTAGCCTAGTACTAATGTATGAACCTATGTCCACATTGACACTTTATCTGTCTCAGGCAGGCCCATGTATTCTTATTCATAAATAATACATGTGATTTTGCAAAAATGATTTGGGCAAACTAGAGAGTAGAGCAAGCAGCCTTTTAGGAATAGCAACAGTGGCTTTTCAGAACTTGTAGTGGTTTCTATCACTCTCTACCTGCTAGGTGGGGTGCTTCTTCCTCATTTCTTCGTAAGTTATTTAAATTTTCTTTATTACACATTTGCTATTTTACCTCATGTCATGTTTTTCATCTCTCTTTAGTGATGGATTCTGTGTTGCTGCACGTAGCTCCTGTTGTACTATAACCCTGTCACAGCCCAGTATCACATTAAGGTGCTTCTTCCAAGATGGAGTTACAATGTGGAACCCCAGCTGAGCAGGCAAAATCAAAGTGAAGTTGGCAAAGCACATCTCAGCATACAGAAATCTATCACAGGATTCAAAATATTGGATACAGTCTCTCCTTCCTTTTGTCTGTACATGCCCTTGATGTCTCAGGTTACCATCTGTCTGTCTTGCCTGTTCACAGGACAGTCCTGATTAGGACAGCTGTGTCACATTAAAAAAAAAAATAGAAATACAGCAATGCTCCTTATACTATAGAAAAAATATTTTTTGACATCATTGTAAATATGACACTGAATATGAAACATCATAATATGATATAAAATAAGTGTTCACTGAATTTCTGCCGCACCTGATCTAGGAAACCTGTGAATGTGACAGTGACTGCTACAAGGCCACCATTGTGAGATGTCTGTAGTGAAACACATGCAGTAGACAGACCTCAGTAACACAGCTGTATGACCTGAACAGAAGATTCGCAGCTGCTGGCAGAAGAAGTATTTTTGTTAGTAGCACCCCCTCCCCGCACACCTGCCTTTGGGAGTTGTGGGATATTTTGGAAGTACTTCTTCCTTTTTGAAATTTACTATGGAGAAGTCTAACACGCATATACATTTTTTAGATATTAGTTTTGTTGTTGTATCTTTCGGCTTTTCCCGGTTAGGGGTCGCCACAGCGGAACTCCGGTCCGCTAATGATTGGTAGTAGATTTTTACGTACCAAGTTGCCAGCCCTGACGCACAACCTTCAACGAAGTTACGCCCATTCATGCATGTCTCCACACAGAAGACGCTTTAGCTGAGAATCGAACAGGACAACGTCTTACTGTGAGGCGACAACGCTACCGCAGCACCACCACCACAGCATTTTTAGATATTAGTTTAACTATACAGAATAATGAGATCAGTACTTCTTTATACTGCAAGAGAAACAATCTGTTAATATGTAACGGTATGCATCCGCGACGTATTTATTCCAATATAGTTATGGGGTACCTTCTACGAGCATCAAGACTGCACACAGATGAAAATTACTATACAGCACCAAATGCTATGATTAACATGTTTTTTGAAAGAGGATATGACCGTAATGAAGTTGAAAGGATCTCTGAAGAGGTTTCATCACTAAGAACATCCAGAGGAGCACCATACTTTTCAAGTGGACACTTTTTGCAGCATGAGACTTTACATCACAACCGGTCACACAAGAATAGGATAGTTTTGAAATATACTACCGAAACACAACAGATATGTAATTCATGTGCTCTCACTAGTGCTGAAAACATTAGAAGAATTGTTGGCAGCACACTGTGTTTCTCATTTACGAATTGTAAAAACTTAAGCAGATTTTATGTAATACCTCTTTGAGCAGATCTAAGCTGATTTCCAACAAAAAAGGAACTTTTCCATGCCATATGTGCACCTGTTGTTAATATATTTTAACTTCAGGTGTTTTTGTACATTCAGCAAATGGCAAAACATACAAGCTGAGATATTATGCAGACTGCAGGACCAGAAACATTATTTATGTTGCTTGCTGTGTTTTATGCAGTTCCTTTTATGTTGGCAAGACTAATCGCCAGTTTAAGGAATGCATTTTAAAACATATAAGTGACATTAGGTTAAATGACTCTAAGAATCCTTTGATGAAACATATACTGGAGATCAGTGGTCACAGCTTTTGCGTCTTGGCCTACAGGTCATTAATGAGAATGCAAGGGGAGCAGATTTAGTGAATGTTACTAAAACAGCTGAGATTAACTGGATAGGTAATTTACAGAATGATAAGCTACATGGGCTTAACAGCAATCTACCTCTCAAACCAGCCCTAAAGGCATGGAGACTATTGAGATGATTTTGATTTGCTGGTGATGTTTAAATAGAAAATTGTTTGCATAGAAGGTTTGGTCTGAGGAAGGATACCGAGTTATCTGAAAGTACTAATCTTTATGACTGTTTTATTGTATTAAAGTTTTAATTTTATGACAGCCATGGTGGTTGCACTGGTTGCTGCATTTGTTGGATACTTTTTATCATGGTGCTCTCCATTAATAGCTGTCTTCTTCTTTTTTGTTTGTTTGTTTGCTTTT